>NW_005881638.1:0-5671 GCF_000147115.1 Myotis lucifugus | reverse complement strand
AGCGCCTGGCTCTGTGACCCTCTGGGCCGGGGTTGCTGGCAGCATGGGGCCAGGAGAGGACCACAGCCTCTGGCCGGCCCCGCCCTGGCCCGGGCCCGTGGGCATTTACCTCTGGGGGTCCTGCCTTGGAACCCATCTCGGCTCCAGCTGCAAACTGCAGCCCTCAGCTCTCAGGGCGGCGCCCCCGCCCCCCGCCTCCGCCCCGCCCCCGCCGCCTCTCCACTTGCCTGCAGCTTCCCCTTCGGCTACTTCCTCTTAGTCCTGAGCATCTCGCTCAGCACCCCGGCAGCTGACATCTGGAGCCGATGCGCCAGCTCCACGGGGAGGCCGAGAACTTTCACCTCCAGAGAGAGGTCACGCTCCGTCCACCTCCCAAGGTGGAGGCGCCCCAGGCCCGCCTGCGGGTCAGCTGGGCTTCGCGCCAGCCACAGGGACCCAAGGAACCAGCTCTAGCGAGATGGCTTATTCCCTCTGACTCTGACCAAGCTCAGGGCTCGGGGGCTAGAAACCATGCTGGCTCCACGGCCTTGGGAGCCAGGCCCCTCCGCTCTCACTTGTCCCTGAGGGTCGACCAGCAGCCTCCTGGCCCCACAACGGCTGCCTGAGCTCAGCCATCACCTCCGCATCCCAGCAGAGCGTCAAGGACATCCCAAGGCCTTCCCGGAAGTCCCACCGGGCACTTCTACTTGGGTTTCCTGATCTAAAACTTAGTCACATGACTGCATCTAGCTGCAAGGGAGGCTGGGAAGTGGAGGCAGCCAGGACCTGGAGCGGGCACGTAAGGTGGCTCCTTGGCCGTCTGACAAGGCAGGCCCGCCCGCCGGGTGGCTCAGGGGCTGAGCGTCAACCTAGGAACCAGGAGGTCACAGTTCGGTTCCCGGTCAGGCCACACGCCCGGGTTGTGGGCTCCATCCCAGGTGTGGGGCAGCCGATCGATATTCTCGCTCATCATTGATGTTTCTATCTCTCTCTCCCTCTTCCTTCCTCTCTGACATCAATAAAAATATTTTAAAAATAAAATAGAAACGGTGCCCACATGAGGCCGATTGTGAAGGAGGCTGAGCGTGTTCCGTGTTCCGTGTTCTGTGTTCCGTGTTCTGTGTTCCCGTGTTTGCCAGCCCTGCAGGCCTCCTCTCCTGTGAGGCCTGGTTTTGTCTCCGGCCCATTTTTATTTATTTATTTTTTTATTTTTCCCCAAAATATATTTTATTGATTTTTTACAGAGAGGAAGGGAGAGAGATAGAGAGTTAGAAACATCGATGAGAGAGAAACATCGATCAGCTGCCTCCTGCACACCCCCCTCTGGGGATGTGCCCGCAACCCAGGTACATGCCCTTGACCGGAATCGAACCCGGGACCCTTCAGTCCGCAGGCCGACGCTCCATCCACTGAGCCAAACCGGTTTCAGCCCATTTTTAAATTGAGTTGCTGACTTTTTCTTAAAGCGGACAACTGCATTTAGAGGATCCACTTACTGTTCCGAGTTGTCCGTTTTAAGGGTGGCAATACCTTCTCTTAATTTATTTCCTCTTTTTCCCTTTTTTTTTCTAATTCTCAGACATGTGGAAATTGTTGAGGATGGTGCAATGACTCCCACAAGCTCACCACTTAGAATCCACAACTGTAGACATCGTCACGCCTGCTTCATCGATATTTTTGATTGGCGGTGTTTCCCTCTGGAACCCGGTCCTCGGGGTTCCGTGATTGTTGTCGGGAAATCCGCCGCCCTCGCTGAGCCGGGACTCCGTCCTCCCTCTGTGGTTGTTCTCTTGGTCTCTGGGGTCCTTCATCGTGACAATGATGAAACGAAGTGTTGTTTACTTTTAAAAATCCTGTTTGGACCGGCCGGCGTGACTCAGTGGTTGAGCATCGACCTATGAGCCAGGAGGTCATGGTTGGATTCCCGGTCAGGGCACATGCCTGGGTTGCAGGCTCGATCCCCAGCAGGGGGCGTGCAGGAGGCAGCCGATCAAAGATTCTCTGTCATCCTTGATGTTTCTATTTCTCTCTCCCTCTCCCTTCCTCTCTGAAATCAGTAAAAATATATATTTTAAAAATATAAAAGTCCTGTTTGGATTTTTTACTGTCCCTGAAGCTTCCTGTGCCATGGGTACATATACTAGTTTGCTAGGGCTGTTGTCACAGAGCCACACAGCCTGGGCGACTTAAACACAGAAATCGTCTCAGTTCTGGAGGCCAGAGGACCCAAGTCCGGGTGCCAGCAGGGCTGGTTCCGCTGCAGGCCGTAGGGGGATCTGCTCCCAGCCCCCCTCCTAATTTCTGGTGCCCTCAGGCATCCCTGGCTCACAGCTGGCATTCTCCCTGTGTCCCCTGTGCAACCTCTGTCTCCGTGTCCAAATGCCCCCGTCCCATAAGGACACCAATCACGGTGGATTAGGGTCGGACCTGATGACCTCGTCTTAACTGGACCATCTGTAAGGACCTTATCTATACTAATAAGAGCAATATTCTCGCGCCCGTGCTCTCTCTCTCTCCTCTCTCTCTCTTTTAAAAAAAAGTAATATGCTAATTAGACCAGGTGACCGGACATCTTCTGGACATCCGACTTCCTACCAGACAGTCAGGGAGCAACCAAGCTGGCAGGGGGGCAGTTGGGGGGCGACCAGGCAGGAGAGCAGTTAGGAGCCAGTGGTTCTGGATTGCGAGAGGGTGGTCTGTTGGCTTAGGCCCGATCCCTGCGGGCCTAAACTGGCAGTCAGACATCCCCTGAGGGGTCCCTGATTGGAGAGGGGTCAGGCCAGGCTGAGGGACGCCCCACCAGGCACGAATTTCGTGCACTGGGCCTCTAGTTCCCCAATAAAGCTCACAGCCACAGGAACTGGGCCTTTGGTCTTCAGCATCTTTCGGGGAGGAGGGGTGACATAACTCAGCGCATGGCACGTCTTTCCCAACTCTGAGCGTTTCTCTCCCCACCCCCCCTCCTCGGGAACTCAACGCACACGTATGTTATGTTTTGTCACAGGATCCTCTGTGCCCATCAACCTCTGCTTCCCATTTTGTCTCCCCGCTCCTGTGCTTTGCACTCTGGGTCATTTCCGCTGATCTTTCCTGCAGTGGACCAATCCTTGGCCTCGCTGTGTCTCATGTACTAACGCTCCTATTGAGGTTTCTTAAAAAAGCTTTATTTCCACTCGTTATCACTTTCAATGTGATGCCTTTCCAACTCTAAGCAGCTATGTTTTACTTCCTTTCCCTTTTTTTAAACCCCACTTTCTATTCCATTTTCCCTGGTGATGCTGTGCTGGTGCGGGCTATGACTTCTGGTCGTGAGCTCACTGCTGGCCGGCTTTACCCAGGGTTTGCTGAGGGTCCTGGGCCCAAGGCCTTTCTCTGGAGATAATTTGCATTTTCTTCTGCAGGAACAGGGGTCCCTATCCACCTGGAGCCACGCTGAATGGAAACAGAGAGAAGAGCACAGAAGACATGCAGGGCCCGGTGCACGCCGAGTCCCTGGAAGGGGAGGTGGGGAGCAGAGCAGGACGATATCGGGAAAAGGCACGAGCGGGCTTTTTCACCACCGGTGAGAGACACACCGAGCCACCAACCCCCGAAGGGCTGCGGATTTCAACACAGATAAAAGCAGATATTTGTATGCAAACTGTAGTAAATGAAACCACTGAAAATCTAACAACAGAAAAATCCACACAGAGGGACACGTCTCAAAGAGGCAACATGCGTAGTTGACTTCTCCACGTGAACAATGGAAGCCGGAAGAAGATGGGATGTTATGTGTTAAGCGCTGAAACACTGGCCAACTTAGATGCTATACCAAGTGAAAGGCACGGGGACATGCATTCTCTTGGCGGCCAGGGGGGTATGTGTGTGTGGGGGGGGTGTGTGTGTGAACAGGGCTGCCGGGACCCCTCCCCGGTGCCTTCCCGGGCCGTGTGCACGCAGTTCTCCTGGGTCAGGGCAGGCACTCAGGCAGTGCCAGCGCACGCTGCTCACCCGGCCTGGGCGAGCGCCCGGTGGGAGCCGTCCTGCTGGCCGCGTGGTGCCGCGTGGGGTAACCGTGCGTGGCTCTGAGCAGTGGCTGACCTCGCGGATGTCCCCCGGCTGCTCGCTCCGGCCCTTGCCCGTGTTTTATTGGGTCATCTCTCTGTTTCTGGCTTGTAGAGCTGTCAGATGCTTCACATACAAATTATTTATTGGATCTAAGAATAGTAACATCTTTCCCTTTCACTTCTGAAAGGTGTCTTCTGAGGAGCTGGGTGCCTGTGGGGCCGCCATGGGGCCAGGAGAGTAAGGCCCAGCAGGGAGGTCTGCACTGGGGGTTGGAGGGCCCAGCTGCTGAGACTGGTGCGGGGAACAGACCCGACATGGGGAACAGAGCTGGTGCGGGGAACAGAGGGCGTGGGAACTGCTGAGGTGCAAGTGCCCCCCGCGATTCTGGCCGAGTGACTGGCCTTGGGGTTCCCCGCCTGCTGGACACTGGCTCCAGCCCAACTTGTCCCTCTTCTTTTTAAATATATTCTTTACTTAAAAATTTTTTTAAATCCTCACCCAAGGATATGTTTTTTTAGATTTCTAGAGAGAGAGGGAGAGAAAGAGAAACATCGGACACGCCCCAACAGGGACCGAACCGGCCACCTAGGCATGTGCCCTGATCTGAGTCGAACCTGCAACCTTTTGGTGAATGGGACGATGCTCAACCAGCCAGGGACCGACCTGCCCTCTGGCCTCAGGGTCCCCCGGCAGCTGGAGGTGGGGTGGGGGTGGCCCTGGGTGTGAAGGCACAGGCTGCAGGCACCGGGTGGGGGGCAGCACAGGGGGCGTGCTCCGAGCCCGCCCAGCCCCCCGAGGGCCCCCAGCACAGCTGGCTTTGGAGAACTGTTCTGGGCGTTGCCCTCTGGACCCGTTGGAATAAAATAGCTTTTCTCTTGGAGGAGCAAATCTCCGGAAATTTCCACTCTGCCTTCTGGCCTCGGCTGCCCCCTGGTGGCGATGGCCCTGCATTGCAGTGTCCCCGGGGCTTGGGGGTCAAATGGGAGTTTCCGTCCCAGGAAGGGACTCCCTGCCCAGCCACACGCCGCCACCGAGAAACAAGGGCCACGGCGCCGCCGCCGGAGGCTGCCACGTGATAGAATGATTTATTAGAACAAATTCCATGACAAATCATATAAAATAACCATTTTCTGAAAGACACCCACAGACCACCTGAGGACACACCCAGAGGAGCCTCCGCGAAGCCGGACAAATAAGTTACTGGCCCCAGGTCGGGGCTGGAGGGGACACGCGTCTGTGAATAAAAAAGTGTGCGGCGATCCGGGCGGGTGCGCGGGGAGGGCCTCGCGGCCGGGGACCCGTGGCCACCGCGTGTGTCCGGGCGGCTGCGGGCGAGGCGTGGGGCATGCGGGTGGGCGCCAGGCAGGGACCCCACTGCCACTCACACACGTAAACATGGGGGGGGGTGCAGGCCACGCCCGGCGCCCAGTGTAAACAGCCACGACCCCTGTGGCCTCCGTCCAGCTGCAGTGCCCGCCCCCCCAGTTGGTCCCCCGGCAATCAACTCGCATGCAGACGCCAGGGGCTGCCCGGCGCACCCACACCACTCTGGTCGAGGGGGCACCCCGCCCCCCAAACAAGCTCTTTGGCTTAGAGGCTCCAGAAACACAGGCCCCCAGGAGGGGCCGCCTGGCATGTTCCCACC
>NW_005881637.1:0-5671 GCF_000147115.1 Myotis lucifugus | reverse complement strand
GTCACATATAGAAATTTTTTGATATTTGCAACCATAGTAAAACAAAGACTTATATTTTTGATATTTATTTTATACTAGAGGCCCGGTGCACAAAAATTTGTGCACTGGGGGGGGCGGGCTAGGGAGGGGGGTCCCCCAGCCCGGCCTGTGCCCTCTCGCAGTCTGGGACCCCTTGGGAGATAACGACCTGCTGGCTTAGGCCTGCTCCCGGGTGGCACAGGGCAGGCCCAATCCCTAAGTGCAGCCCCTGGTCAGGCTCAGAGCAGGGCCGATTGGGGAGTTGGGGCGCCGCCCCGTCATGCACAGAGCAGGGCGGATCGGGAGGTTGCGATGCCACCCTCAGTCACGCTCAGGGTAGGGCCAATTGGGGGGTTGGCGCACCGCCCCGTCACACTCAAGGCAGGGTCGATGGGGAGGTTGCGGCGCCACCCCCTGTCACGCACAGAGCAGGGCCAATCAGGGGATTGAGGAGCTCCCCCCTGTCACACACAGAGCAGGGCCGATCAGGGGGTTGGTGTGCTGCACCCTGTCAAACAGAGCCGCAGGGCAATCAGGGGATTGGGGAGCTCCCCCCTATCAGGCACAGAGCAGGGCTGATCAGGGGGTTGGGACGCCTTCCCCTGTCACGAACAGAGCAGGGTGGATAGAGAGGTTGTGGCCCCGCCCCCTGTCACACACAGAGCTGCAGGGCGATCAGGGGGTTTGGGCGCTGCCCCCTGTCACGCTGATCCCAGTGCCGGGAGGCATATTACCCTTTTACTATATAGGATAGAGGCCTGGTGCATGGGTAGGGGCTGGCTGGTTTGCCCTGAAGGGTGTCCTGGATCAGGGTGGGGGTCCCCACTGGGGTGCCTGGCCAGTCTGGGTGAGGGGCTGAGGGCTGTTTTCCGGAAGCGAGTGACTAAAGCTTCCAACCGCTCCTTGTTTTCTTTTCTTTTCTTTTTTTTTATTCTTGGCCAGCTTTAGCTCTGAGGCCTCGCTGCTGAAAACATTGATACAATGTTTCGGTCCGCCTGGCTTTCAGTCCGGCTGGGTTTTGCTTAGCTTCTTATTTGCAACATAGTACATAGTTGCTTAGACTTGCAGCTGAGAGGCCGGCAAGTGAGGCGGGGAACGTTGGAGTCCGCAGCAAGCAAGCCTCATGCTCGCTTCAGTGCCTGGCTGCCGGCCGCCATCTTGGCTGACAGTTAATTTGCATATACTCACTGATTAGCCAATGAAAAGGGTAGCGGTCGTACGCTAATTACCATGTTTCTCTTTTATTAGTGTAGATATTTAAACGTCATTTAACAAAGAAAAATCAACCAAAAAAATGAGTTCGTGTGTCACCTCTGACACGCGTGTCATAGGTTCGCCATCAATGGCCTACAAGGTCAGTTTCCTCAACTGTAAAAACACATTTTGTCATTAAGTTCCCTTTTAACTTTAAAAACTATTCTATGACTATATACATTACATATACATACACACATTTTTATGTATATCTCAGTGTATACTTTTTTCACACCAGGTATAGGAAGAATTCTATTCTTCCATAACTTTGTATTTGTGGATGTGTGTGTGCATTTGTTAAGTGTATACAGGTTTTCATCATGTATGAAACCTGCTGAACAAACCAAATTCAAAGTACTTCTATAATTACTACTGGGTAAAATGTCTGGCATATGGAGGGCATATAGACACTACAGTTAAGAAATGGTGACTATAAATGAGTCCACTATTTAAATACATTCCTCAAATCTTAAATAATAACAAAGGCATGTTTTCCATATTGCTCCAAGACTATGTAGTTGACTCTTGAACAACACAGGTTTGAACCACACAGATCCATTTACATGTGGATTTTTTTTTCATAGTACATACAGTACTATAAATGTATTTTCTCTTTCTTATGACTTTCTTTTTTTTCTCTAGCTTACACTATTGTAAGAATACAGTATATAATACATGTAATATACAAAGTAGGTGTTAATTGTATCAGTAAGGCTTCTAGTCAACGGTAGGCTATTAAGTTTTGGGGAGTCAAAAGTTATGCACAGCCCTAGCCGGTTTGGCTCAGTGGATGGAGCGTCGGCCTGCAGGCTGAAGGGTCCCAGGTTAGATTCCGGTCAAAGGCATGTACCTTGGTTGCAGGCACCAGTTGGGGGTGTGCAGGAGGCAGCTGGTCGATGTTTCTCTCTCACTGATGTTTCTAACTCTCTATCCCTCCTCTCCCTTCCTCTCTGTGAAAAATCAGTAAAATATATTTTTTAAAAAAAGTTATGCACAGATTTTCACCTGTGCCGAGGGGGGGAGGGATCAGTGCCCCTAACCCCTGCATTGTTCAAGGGTCAACTGTAGTCTCAAACAAACCAGGGAAAAAAAGCCAAATAAATATTTTTATAAATTTTTTTATTTTGAACTCTTAAATGAAAACTAGCATACTTCCATAAAGTGAACCAATTAGAAGTACACTGAGTAAACGCACCGTTGTCACTGTAATCAGCAGGGGCTCAGTTTTGAAACAAGATGTCCACACATCTTACACTGTACCTACCCTTCCAGGAAGAACGACTGCTTTAACCACTCGGGATATGCCCAGGTCATAGAGACAGAGGACACTCCCTTCTGCATCTTCCAGTCCAATCAACAATCCGCTTCTCTTCTGCCAAGAGAACTCTTTCACAGCGAGGATGATAGGTGACTCGTCACTCAGTCCACTGAATCTATACGCAGACAACCGCTCTCCTGTTATAGAGTGCACTACCTCAAGCTGTGGGCCACAAGTCAAGTAAGCAAGTCCATTTTTCCCTGGAAGAAAAAAAGCAAACATGTTGCTTATTTTAATATTATATGTGTACAACAAAACTAAAAACTTTTACATACATAATCTATATATATAGAAAAGCCTAATATGCAAATTGTCCCCACAGGAGTTCAACTGGGAGACCGATCGCTTGCCATGACATGCGCTGACCACCAGGGGGCGGCGCAGAACGAAGGAAGGCCCCAGCTGGCAGCCAGAAGGCCCCAATTGGCCCTGATTGCCAGCCAGGCCTAGGGACCCTACCCATGCACCAATTTCATGCACTGGGCTTCTAGTATAATAATTATAAATAACCAGTAAAGGCACCATGCTATGCAATTAAATGCATTATCTCATTGACTCCTTGTTGAACCTCAATACAGAGAAAAGGCAACTAAAGTTTCATACAGTGAAATAATTTGCCCAAAGACGAACAGCTAAATACCAGGGCAGAAGTAGATCCCATTTAAGTCCAAAGCTCATATTTTAACTACATTATACCTTAAGAGTTAAACTAAGTGTTCTAAAATATAACATGTGACTCTATTCCAGAAGAATTCAAAATCTAACTGAGAAGACAAGACCTAAGTAGCATAACAAAAGGAAGTATCTATCAGAAGCCCTTCTAGTCATGTGTGGATTTTACTCTTCATGCAATTTAAAGTAACTAGAGGGTATTAAGCAGGACAGTGACAATCTGATTTCTGTTTTTAAATGTGCTGGCATGGTGCAATGGATGAGCATTGACCTATGAACCAGGAGGTCAAGATTCGATTCCCAGTCAAAACACATGCCTGGGTTACGGGCTGGATCCCCAGTAGGGGATGTGCAGGAGGCAGCCGATCAATGATTCTCTCTCATCATTGATGTTTCTATCAAACTCCCCCTCTCCCTTCTTCTCTGAAATCAATAAAAATATATTTAAAAGTAAATAAAATGAAACAAATGTTACTCTAGCTGTTAAGCAGAGAATGGACAGTAAGGGGGAAGCATAAAGAAGTGGGGAAATGATACCTATGCTTGGTTGGTGATCAATAATTGGGAAAAGTTGATTGACTGAAGATTCATCTTAGAGTCAGTACTAAAAGACCTGCTTGCTGATGAATAAGATATGGGAGGTAAGTAAAACAGAAGAATAAAAAACAGACCCTGAATTTTTCCTTGAGCTGCTAGATGGACGGTAGTAACTTTTATTACTAAATTTTTGATGTCTCTCATGCATCTAAGTAGATAGATAGTTGGATATACTAGATTATAGCTGAGGGGAGGCTAAATAGTTTAAGGAAGTAGTATGGCACAGTGGGGACATAGAAGGCATGGGTTCAAAGCTCATATTTACCACCTGCTATCTAATAACTTAGAACAGGTCTCTTATTTGATTCTCAGCTACACACAATAGTAATTACTTAGAAAAGTCTACTATTTACCTCAGTGAAAAGTTGTTACAGTAAGTACTGTTCAAGAGAATAGCACTGTAAATAGCTAAATGACCAATACAAATGTTTCGCTTCTCTTTCTCCTAGGAAGGAGGGCTGTGATATTCCCTTTCAGAAAAGTCTTCTGCGGCCCTGGCCAGTGCGGCTCAGCTGGCTGAGCGCTGTCCCATGCACTGAAAAGTCACCGGTTCCATTCCCGGTCAGGGCACACACTCAGGTTGTAGGCTTGATTCCCGGTAGGAGGCAGCCAATAGATGTTTCTCTCTCCCCCTTCCTGTCTCTAAAATCAATAAAATCATTTTAAAAAATGTATTCTGCAGTGTCTTTCACTAAGCTGAAATTCATAATATAATGGCTTTTTGGGTATGATTTTCTGTATTATATAATCCAAACCATATATATTGAGATCTTGTTCAGATTTATGGAATTACAAAACTAATATTTTGTCTCCCACAGGGCCCTAAAATTCAGAATTGCTTTATTCATAAGACTGTTTAGGTTCTAATCCAAGCTCACCAAAAAAACTTACTAATTATAAAGAAAAACCAGCTGTGTATTATTTCTACTTTCCAAATGTAGATACTCAATACTAAAAGATATTAAATATGCGGTATTTTTAATGAAGAAAAATAAACTACACTCCCTCCCGAGTCACTGAAAATGTGTTCCAGAGTATGTAGATACGGCTATATGTGTAGTCACGGATGTTATGTATTTACTTAAGACCACTCTAACCAGGATATGCTTTTTTTCTCATCCCCATTAAAGAAATTGCAATAGATACTTATTACTTATCTTACAAATCAATCAAATTTGCAAACTTTCAGCAACATTACCTGCAGCAAACTTTCCACGAAGTACAGATTCTAATGTGATTTCATCTTCTCCCAGGGCTTCAATAGTCACTTCTGGGAACTGCAGAAGACCGCTCGTCACTTGTGCTGCTAAGTCTTGCATACTTTCACTGTAAATGTTTCAAAAAGATATTTCCATGATATTTCTATCATAATACACTTGTTTATCTCTAACCAGGAGAAAAAGAAAAGCTATCAAAAATAAAAAACCTAACACTAAAGTATGATTATAAAAAATACATATTAATGTGCTTCTGGATCTGAGGTATTCTCTCCTAAGAAGTATTTCCCAAACAGACTTAGCAGAATAAAGATTCGTTAAGCCAGATGTCCCAAGGACATATATGAGTCCCTAGATTCTTTGAAAACTGGGTCAATGCAATTAATCTTATTGCCTGACTCTCAAAGAATACTTCACACACACAAAAAAATACTAATATACATTTTAGAAAAATTACTGCTATGATAAAAGGGGGGAAAGTCCAAGAGAAAAAAAAAAAGTCCAAATCCACAGTAACACATCTTTAACTAGATAGAAAAAATCTAAAATTATGTTTCATGACCATATATATAGAAGACTAGATTCCTGAATGACC
>NW_005881636.1:0-5671 GCF_000147115.1 Myotis lucifugus | reverse complement strand
AACAACAGAAATGTATTTCCTCACAGTTCTAAAGGCTAGACGTTAAATATAAAGGTGCTGTCAGGGTTGGTTTCTGGTGAGACCACTCTTCCTGGCCTGTAGATGCCCATCTTACTTGACCTTTTCTCTGTTCATGGGGGTAGGGGAGAAGATGGGGAGAGAATTAGGGAGACGGAAAGGGAGAGGGAGACAGATGTAGCAGGTGTCTCTTCCTTTTCTTATAAGGACACCAGCCCTTTTAGATTAAGGCCTCACTTTTATAACCTCACTTAACCTATTTTATCTCCTTATGCAGCCTATCACCAAATACAAGTCACAGTGTGTGTGTGTGTGTGTGTGTGTGTGTGTGTGTGTGTGTGTGTGTTATTGCTCTGTCTCTGGGAAAAGGAAGGCAGGAAAGCATTACAGAATACAAATTTCAGAATATCCAAGAAAGGTGTGACCACACCACATTTTCTTTCATTCCATGTCGCATTGTGAGCATCAACAATTTCCTATTAAGTCCCCATTTCTCTGTCACTAATTGGGATAAGCAGGCAGTCATAATCAGCCCAGATGGAACACATCATCATTTGATGGAAACCTCACCCCAATTGTATGGTAAGTTTTATTGCTATATTCTGGAAACGCACTAGAGAACAGAAATAGTTTCCTAATTGGCAAGCTTTTCTAATTATACCATGAAGAATGATATCCTGACCTAGGAGTTAAAGAATTAGAGTGGAAATCCTGTGTATATTAATTTTCTGGAAATGTTAATAAAACTTTTTAAATATTAAAAGTAGATTTTTATTGATAAAATGCTAATTTTATAAAAGAAGGATTATTTTACCTTAAAAAAAAAGAACAATCATTAATGAAACTTCAACCTACTGCTCAAAAAGAAAAAGGAAATTCCCTGGCCAGGTGGCCCAGTTGACTGGAATGTCGACCCATGCACCAAAATGTTTCTGGTTCTGTTCCTGGTCAGGGCACATACCAGGTTTTTGGGTTCACATATCAGGGTTTTGGGCGAGTACAGGAAACAAATAATTGATATTTCTCTGTCACATTAATATTTCTTTCTCTCTCTCTCTCTCTTTCTCTCTCTCTCTCTCTCTCTCTCTCTCTCTCTCTCTCTCTCTCTCTCCCTCCCTTTCTCTGTAAAATCAGGTAAGGATTAAAAACAAAAAGGAAAAGAAAGTCAAATAAGGAATATCTAATAGTAGCTAAAATAATTTCTAATTACCACTGAAGTTAATCTATTCTCAATGTGATTATTTTTAAATAATGAATTTTAGTTTCAAATTATGCAATGATTCTTTAAATATTGGCCAACCAATCCATCCCTTATCAAACTACATGCTGTTTTCTTAAAATATCAAGTGACTTTTTTCCCTAATATAAAATACACTATGCTATTGAGAGCAGTGAATGGCAAGGCATTTATTTAGGCCCAGTTGCTTTTTCACTTTGAGTGGCTAATTAATATCTTGTCCCTATTTAAAAATAAACAGTTGAAGTATAAGTCCTGTGACCCATAAAAATGTAAGTGATGTCAGAGGAAAATCAGGAAAAGAATTTTCTATTTATGCTAACAAACACTTTATTTTTTTTATTGTGGAGTTTATCATATTACATTCTATTTATTCTCATTTTATATTCCTTACATTCTGTGTTGTTTGAGAGCAGATAGGATGTTAATTTATCATTTTACTTCTAATCCAGTGATAGGCATGCAGTAGATACTTATTTCTTGGTTAGAAAATGAACAGAAACAAATTCTAAAATTTTAGTAGGGTCTTTTCCCCCCTCTTATACTTATAGAATGTACATATAGAGTACTACAGAAATCATTATGTCTACTTTAAATTCATAAAATACATTCAAATTAAATTCAAACAATATGAAGAAGTTGGAAGGTTCAGAATTTATCTGCTTTTTCCTTCATTCTTCATTGTGAAGATCAGTGTCATTTTAGATTCATCAGACCTATTTTTAATGACTTCTGTGGTGCATCCCAAATGCTTTACTTTTTAAGCGATTTTTGCCGAAAGAAATCACTTGAGATATCAGTTGCTATTTTAACAATCGTACTTATTAGGCCCCAGGCCAAGAATGGCGATGTGAAGTAGAAAGCATGTTCACCAACAAATATTTCACTTCTACCACCTTCCCCACAGAGCATCTCTCTTTTCTACCCCTCAGAGCCCCTCCAGCGGTCCCGTGCTAGAGGGGGTCTGAAAGAGGACTGCATCCTGTTGACTTAAATGTCTAATGCCTGACTCCCAGGTTTTCCTGCATCATCCTATTACTTACCCACTCCTCTTTCCTGACCTGTTTCTGAAGCATCCATCTGATATAAAAACTTCTATTTGAAATTTTAACCCTGCGTTTTGGCTTCCGTAAATGCCTGCTGACTTAAAATAATAAGGAAAATAAGACTACTCCTATTTCAGAGAGGCCATTAAACCTTCTTCAGACGAAGTTATCAGTGCTGGCGTCAGGCCAAGCCTTTAGTCCAGGTCTCAAAGCCCCAGCACATAGGGCCCTTTAAGAACTTGCAATGGGAACTGGAAAAATCCCATATTGGTGAGACAAAGAGGGTAAGATAGTATAAATACAGGAAACTTCCTGGGTGATTTCACCCAGAATTTGAGAGACATTTTCCTCTGGGCCCACGCATAATAAATGTAACTCCATCTCTCTAAGTGTTGCTTGGTTCTTCTCCGGTTTTTCTGTAACATTTCTATGTACCTCTCTTGACTGTCTTACCTGCAGAATATTCCAGTCCTTTTCTGTTTAGCTATGCCCATCATCATCCATGTAAAAATGTAGCATTTGAGGAGAAATATGCATGATATAATCTGTGTGCTTTTGCACTCAACATATCATGAGTAAGTCATTGAGATAACTGTTTTATCTTCTTGTGGCTGAAAGTAATACTACTATTACATTTGTCTTTGTGAAACTCATGTGTGGATTTTCAATTTTCCACACCAGAGCTTTATATAGAATTTTCTAATCACAGGATATTACACCACAAGGATCTTTACATTTTCATCTGTTGAACTGTTTCAGGATAGTTCATCTTTCGTGAAACTGGGGAAGATAAAAGTAGAACTTCAGTATTGACTGAAGTGGGGTAGGCAGGGACCCCAAAGTCTAATTTTGCATCACCATTTTGGCTTTCCTTGACCCTCCAGTTTAAATAAAATGAATATCTCCTCTGGATATTTAACATTTGAAGAAAACCGAGGCCCAGTGAGATGTAAATGAGTAACAGAACTGGGACTAAAAATAGGTCTCCTAGATATATTTCTAGATATATATCTCTCATGTACAATCTCTGAATGTTCAGGTAAACAGGCATTAATGTTAAGCCAATGCCACTGGTCTGAATCTCTATATTCATAGCATTCTTCCTTGTTCTCTCAAGCAACAACATTGCTACAATACCAGAAAAGGCTATCATTTAGTGCCCGATTTTAATTGTCTGACCGGATACCCTAAGAATATTACACATCAATAAAGTATCAGATATGAGTCTAACAGTAACTTACAGACAGATCTTCAATACCCCGGACTTAAAAACAATACAAAACTTTTATATCATTTACTTTTCCTCTTCTCATATTTCTGAGAGTCAGTTACTGACATGCTTATTTTAAAGACTAAAAAGAGATTTTTAAAATCGTACATTTTCTAAGTAGCAACATTTAGACTCAAACTCAGAAATGAAATAATCAATCTCAATGCTCTTCCCAGGATACCACATTATACCAAAGTCATTTTGCTTTTTCTTTATATGCACTCATACACAGAGCAGTGGAATCTCCTAGAAACTTTTCCTCTACTCCATTAAGTTCAAGAATATAAAGTTTCACATATGCACAATTAGCAAATTCTAGATATCTACTGTACAACATTGTGCCTACAGCTAACAGTACTGTATTGTGCACTTAAAAAATAAGATATTTTGTTTAAAAATGTATCTCATGTTGAGTTCTTACCACAATGAAAATATAAATCAGGAATAGTAAAGTATCAATTGCTCTTCTTAATACATTTTATCCTCTGCAGAATACAAACTATGAATAAAGATTGTGTTTTAATCAAAAAGCAAAATAAAATTTCATTATTTTTATGGGCTATGTTCCATGTCAAACAATAAGCGCATATTGGTACTATTATCTCGGGAAATTTTAAACTTTTTTTTCTTTAAGTTTACTTGTACTCAGTGATATAGTGGGGAAGGGCATGTAAGGAGAATAGAGCCACAGTTGTCTAATAATTATTCACCTTACTAATTACAGATAAGAAGTTTTCTTACAGACCCTGGGAAACTGGAGTTTGACACAAGGCTGTAAAAAGGTTAGATGCCTCGGTGGGTCCATTACTTAGAAAATAAATACATTTTGAGAACAGACCAAGGACAGGACACGCTTTGATTTGGTTGCTGTGCCCGGACCCTGACTCCACCCAGGAGTTTTTCTCAGGGATGCTGACCATTCTCCCGTCCCAGGAACAGGCTGAGCTGTTTGTAACATTATAGAAGGTTAGCCACCTTGTTGTCAGACTTTGAGCTCCGGAAGGCCAGACTGCAGACCCTCCCCTCCCCTTTTCCCTGTTACACTTGCTGCTCACAGCTACATGTAGCTATCTTCTCCCACTTGTGTATATAACCAGCCACCTGATGAGGGGGTCAGAGCAGAATTCCCAGAGTGACCGACTGCTCTCCCCATCCTGCCTGCATTACTGGAATAAACGCTCATATATGATTCAACCCTGTCTCTGCTCAAATGACTGAAGTAGTGACAGGCAACCCGGACCCCTTGGTTGTCTGGTTACAAGTATATTAGAACACCTTTCTCTTAACTTAATAAACTTATATTCAGCCTCACCAGCTACTATAAGATATGCATACCAATAAACATTGTAACATGTGATCATTTAACAGACACACATACTCACACACTTGCTTTGATTTTGTATGTTAAAATCACACTCGAGTTTTCTCAAGCAACTCATCTATTCGCCTGCTGTTTCTAAAAACACCTCTGACTTATTTTCCCTGAACTAATATGATTTGTACTTAGAGTTGGTATAATTATGTGGCTTTTTTCTATAAAAACTCAATCTCTTGTCAAATTCATTTTCCATTTTTGATTCAAAATTGAAACATGGTCTTTCTTTCTTCTGTGAATTTTTTCTTTTTAATAAATTTATTGGGATAACATTGGTTAATAAGATTAAATATGTTTCAAGTGTACATTGCTATGACCTATATATTGTATTATGTGCCCAACACAACACCCAAAGTCAAATCATCTTCTGTCACCATATATTTGATCCCCTTTACCTTTTATTCCCCTCGGTCCCCCTTCCCTCTGGTAACTGCCATACCATTGTCTGTGTCTATGAGTTTTTGTTTGTTTTGCTTGTGTGTTAATTTGTTGGTTTCAGTTTTATATCTCACATATGAGTGAGATCATATGGTTCTTAACTTCTCCTGTCTGACTTATTTTGCTTAGCATGATATTCTCAAGGTCCATTTATATTGTCATAAATGGCAGTATTTTATCCTTTCTTATGGCTGAGTAGTATTCCATTGTGTATATGTACCATATCTTTGTTATTCAGTCATCTACTGCAGGACACTTTGGTTGTTTCCATGTCTTGGCCACCATGA
>NW_005881635.1:0-5672 GCF_000147115.1 Myotis lucifugus | reverse complement strand
AGACCCTTAGCTAGTGTAGAACCCAACAAAGAGGCCATCTTAGAAATGGCTGGAAGCCTCACGAGGCTGTGTGGATCACGTTCCCTGTGTATGTGCAGACCTGGGAATGTATATCCCCAGACTGCCTCATTAGGAATGAATATGGTAAGTAGATGGGGGTGGCCCTAGTTGAGTGGCCCATGGGGCTCCACACAGTTATGCTCAAAGCCCATTGGGAAAAGGCTGCAGGTGACTGCGGCTGCCAGAGTGGCCAGTGGGGCTCAGACCCAGGAGTCACCCAATGGCCAGCAGCTGCTCTGGCAACCTATGGGAAGGTGGGAAGCTTGGCCACCATGTGGGGCTGTTGGGAATCACTGCATCCTGAAAGCAGGATGGCTTCAGACCTTCTGTTCTCTTCTTTCTTCCTTCTCATACCCATCCACACCCCAAACAGCCTTCCAGGTGAATTCATGCCTCTTCTGTCTGGAGGGGACCCTAAGAGGCTCACCATACACCAGCTGGGCCTATGGCAACACGGGGCTCTACCATCCCACAACTGTGAGCCCCCCCTGGGACTACACCCCTCCCCAGGCCTCAGAAGATTCTTATGCGAGAGGCACATTCCTAGAGAACTTCAGGACAGAGCGACTGAGTCCGGACCTGTTGACACTGGGACCTGCAGTGCCTTCCTCCATCCCTGTCCCCAGCAGTGCCTACGGGCCCCCGACTTTCCTAGGAGCTTCTTTCCTCCCACCAGAAGTCCCCTCAATCTCTCTATAGGAATCCTTCTTGAACCTTGGGTGGCACACCTCTGTCCTCACACTGTACTGCAGCCCTACCGTCCAGATAGCATTTTAGAAACACTTCGCTCACAATAAAATCTAGTTCTGAAACCATCTACCTGACTGTCTGCAAAAACCACCTACCTGACTGCAGAAATTCTCTCTCATCATTGATGTTTCTATCCATCTCTCCCTCTCCCTTCTTCTCTGAAATCAATAAAAATATATTTAAAAAATATCAAAACAAACAAATAAACAAACCAAAAAACCAAGTAAACTCATGGAACAAAGGGACCTAGAGAAGCTTCAGCAGACAGAAGAGAACTTCAATAATAACCACGACAATGAAAAAGCTCAATAATAACTAGGCTGCTTATATATGAAGAGACACTGGATTCATGAAACAAAAATATGATATAATAAAATAGAGCAAACAGGATAAGTAGAAGTTCTCAGAAACTAAAATATGGCACTTAAAAGTTTTAGCAGAGGGCTGCAAGATTAAGTTGAAAATAAGTTTCCCAGAAAAAAACAAGAAGAAGAATAAGAAATGAAACACAGGGGAGAAAAACAAGAAAATCAAATGCAAGGCACATTTCACTAGCCTCTCCACTCCCCTGTAAGGCAAGTCTGGTATTCAGCAAACATCAAGGTAAGAGGTAGCTTTGACACGTACCTATTATAAGTGCAAAGTGGCAAATATTCAATTTTAAGTGTGTGGATTACTGCAAGGTAAATCTCTTGCTCCCCGGACCATTAGTAATAAAATCTGCTGCACACATATGACCGTCTAGGATGTGTCTGAGTATACCAGAATGAACAGGGATGACCTATGTTACACATACACAGTAGGGAACCCATGACAGGACTAATTCAGGAGAAGGAAGACCTATGGCCAGCCATGGCCAGGACAAACATTAACCACCCCACCCCTTTATCCCCAATTTCTCTTCAAGTCCCCAGAGAAACTGGGAGTGATTTGAGGTCCTCTGTAAACACTGGATGCAGTTTGAACAAATGTCATTTGAAACTCAAGGGCAGGGTTACCTTAACTGACATTATTGTTACATAAACACCATTCCACTTGATTTCATGACAAATCTGCAAGTTAGTCATTACTGTCATGATTTTATAGAAGAGGAAACTTAGTTTAAAATGGAGGTTCAATAACTTACCCCAGGTGCCCCGGTTTTAAGTTGCTGAATTGGTATTCAGAGCCAGGCCTCGCTGGTTCCAAAGCTTATGCTTCTCTCATTACACCAGGTCCCAGAGCAAGAAATGATGTGTCAAGTTCAAGTCCTTCAACCCTTTGCTGAAGGCAGTTCGGAACTGCTGGCTTTTGATATGGCTGAAAAAACCGTAGCGTGGAGTAACTTTTGGTCTAAGCCTTAGACTCTAAGGGCAGGTATTTATCTCTATAATATTTCCTGATTGCTTGAGGCTTTTTCTTTCCTCCTCCCCCTCCTCCTGCTCCTCATCCTCCTTCAATTGCAGAACCTATTCTTTTTCCCTCTATAAGCAAGCAGGCATGAGATATAGACAGGCTCATTTATTTTAACTATAAAGAAAGAGCCCTGGGAAGTTAATCAGACTGCCAGGAATCTGGAATTTGCTGATGAATGGACATTTGGCCAAGCATAGTAAATTCTCAGCTAATTGAAAGCAGATAACAAGAGTAATGCATCCACCTTGAAAAACATCACATTCCTAATAAATAATTGGAAATGGCAATCTTTTGACATATGAACTGTGGGGATAAAGTCTTAAATAAATTCTGGACTAATTCCTGTCACATATATTATATTGTATTTAGCAGTTGTGCTATATGAGAAGATTAAAAGCTATAAATCTCTTTGCAACACCATCTATGGCAGTGTTTTAAACTCAGAATAAATAGGAGTGGGGTTCTTAGAATGCCTCATAGAAAATTGACTTCCATGGCTTTAATGGTGTGCATGTGCGTGTGCGTGCGCGCGCGCGCGCGTGTGTGTGTGTGTGTGTGTGTGTGTGTGAAGACATCCAGTTAGCAGACTGCTTCCACACAGTGCGTCTTCTAGGAGGTTTTTGGTAAGTCCAGTGTGCTCCATGGATAAATAAAGCATGGGTATCACCCGGGAGTTTGATAGAAATAAAGAATTCCAGGTCTCATCCCAGACCTACTGAATCAGAAGCTGTGTTTTAACAGTATTCCCAAGCAGTTCATGTGCACATTAATCTTTGAGAAGTGTTGTTCTAGTGTTCAACCTAGGACAATTTTAGATGACTTGAATGGTAGCAGAGTTAACGCCATTCAACCAGGCTCGATTTCAACCCAGACTCTGGGACAAGCCTAATGCTCAAGCTAGGTACTCAGATAGACCTTTATTTTCCCCCTGCCCTGTCCTAGGAGCTGGACTCTGCCTCCTGTCCAGGCCCTACTTTGACACTGATTTCTAGAAGACAGTTCCTTGACTTCCCCTTTCCTCCTCTACTTCTTCCCAGACTGATATCTCTCTGGGGTTCCTAGAAATTTCCTCTGGACTAGGAATCTCTTTCTAACCAGGCCCCTCCTCAGCCCATTGGGGATAGAATCCCTGCCCAGGGCTGTCTTAGGCCCATGCACCTATGGGTCTTTGCCTGCTGCCAGTTTCCTCAGACAATATCCATCTGGCTGCTCGATAAGACCAAGGTGCTGCGATGGTGGGGAATCCCACAAGTAGGCTTCTGAAGGAAGGAGCAGAAAATTGCTAACATCTGCCCCTGCTCTGCCATCCTCTTGAATTTCTGGATGACGCATACTTATGAAGATTTCTGAAGTCAGTTACCTTGAAGAAATGTGTTTTAGCTATCATTTCTTGAACACCTACTGTGTACTTAACACTTGGATTGCGGGAAACGAGTTAAGTCGGCTCGAGTGAATTGCGCGTACTCCGCGGGAGCCGTCTTAACTCGGTTCATATAGATTTGTGGTGGAGTGCGGGAAACGTGTAAACTCGGGCCGATTGTAACTGCGTATTACCAAATATTTGTTTGTTTGCCGTTCACAAAGATACCTACCTGCGTATGCGAACCGTTTCATACCCATTGGGGTAATAGGTATCATAAAAATCCCTTGTAAGTAGAGAACACTTTATGGCGCTGGTCGAGTACAATACCGTTAGGGTACCAATGTATTGTTTTCTCATTTTATAACCGATATCCCTGGATATCTCACCATGCAAAGAGAATAGTTATTGAGAAATACTTCTTGTGTCTGGACGTCTTTAGTTTTGAGTTTTGTGAATATTATTACGTGTTTAAATATTTAAATATATTGTGATAAAGACATTCATATAGAATTTTTTAACCAAATAAAATAAAATCGTTCCGCAAAGTGTTCGCATAATAATTATTTTTTTATATCAGATATCTATCGGAGTACCGCTATTTTCAGTTAGTATTATTTTTATTTGCTTTAACCTAGAATGTCGCAGCATTCAGACTATAGTGATGATGAGTTTTGTGCAGACAAGTTGTCCAATTATTCTTGTGATAGCGATCTTGAAAATGCGAGTACAAGTGATGAAGATTCTAGTGATGATGAAGTAATGGTGCGTCCCAGGACATTGAGGCGACGAAGAATTTCGAGCTCCAGCTCTGACTCAGAGTCAGATATAGAAGGCGGGAGAGAAGAATGGTCGCATGTTGATAATCCACCGGTCTTAGAAGATTTTTTAGGGCATCAAGGATTAAACACAGATGCTGTTATAAATAATATAGAAGATGCCGTGAAATTATTTATCGGAGATGATTTTTTTGAATTTCTTGTAGAGGAGTCAAACAGGTATTATAATCAAAATAGGAATAATTTCAAACTTTCAAAAAAAAGCCTAAAGTGGAAAGATATAACCCCTCAAGAGATGAAGAAGTTTTTAGGGTTAATTGTTCTCATGGGACAGGTGCGCAAAGATAGAAGAGATGACTATTGGACCACGGAGCCATGGACGGAGACGCCATATTTTGGTAAAACGATGACGAGAGACAGGTTCCGACAGATATGGAAAGCTTGGCACTTCAATAATAATGCGGATATCGTAAATGAATCAGATAGACTTTGCAAAGTGAGACCAGTACTAGATTATTTTGTGCCTAAATTTATAAATATTTACAAACCTCATCAGCAATTATCACTAGATGAAGGGATCGTACCTTGGAGGGGAAGATTATTCTTTAGGGTATATAATGCTGGCAAGATCATTAAATATGGAATATTGGTTCGTTTGTTGTGCGAAAGTGATACAGGATATATCTGTAACATGGAAATTTATTGCGGCGAAGGAAAGCGATTATTGGAAACGATACAAACAGTAGTGTCTCCATACACTGATTCGTGGTACCATATATATACGGACAATTATTATAATAGCGTCGCAAATTGTGATTCACTTATGAAAAACAAATTCAGAATATGTAGAACAATCCGGAAATATCGAGGTATGCCTACAGATTATCAATCAATATCTGCGAAAAAAGGTGAAACAAAATTTATAAGGAAAAATGATATATTGTTCCAAGTGTGGCAATCAAAAAAGCCTGTATCCCTGATTTCTTCGATTCATTCTGCGGAGATGGAAGAAAGTCAGAATATTGACAGAACATCAAAAAAGAAAATTGTCAAACCGAATGCACTCATTGACTACAATAAACATATGAAAGGTGTTGACCGGACCGGCCAATACCTTTCATTTTTTTCGATATTGCGGAGGACGGTCAAATGGACAAAAAGGTTGGCAATGTATATGATAAATTGCGCATTATTTAATTCTTATGCAGTTTACAAATCAGTGAGGCAAAGAAAAATGGGTTTTAAAATGTTTTTGAAACAAACAGCTATCCACTGGTTGACGGATGATATGCCAGAGGACATGGACATTGTTCCAGCCTTCATCCAGT
>NW_005881634.1:0-5673 GCF_000147115.1 Myotis lucifugus | reverse complement strand
TGTATATTGGGGATTATTGTGTTGCTGTTTGCCAGACACTAAGCTTTAGCGCTCAGAAAAGCCAAAGCCTGGTGTACTCGCAACCAATTATAGATGCTGGCCACAGACACATTCACTCACACAAACACAGATATCTGCAGGCAGAAACGAAATCTCTCAGGGGCCTATATGGCAGGTACTGTCTAGGCATTCCGCTCCGTGCAATAGATAACATTGTCTCCATTTTACAGATGAGGAAATGGGCTCAGAGAGATTAAAGAGCACGTCCAATGTCACACAATAAATAAGCAATGAAGCTAAGCTTTGATCCCATTTTTTTTCTCACTTCAAATGCCAATTTCTTTCCTCTGATGCTTCACAGCTTAACAAAGCACACATACAGGATATACTCCAATCTTGAGTTCCTCCTCTGTGAACTCAAAATTAGGATGGTGTGGTAGATAGTAAAGAATGACCTTTGACCCGGCAACAAAAAGCGTACACCTATGGATGAAGACAGTGGGGGGGGGAGGGGTAAGGGCAGAGGGTGGGGTGGGAACTGGGTGGAGGGGAGTTATGGGGGGAAAAAAGGGGAACAACTGTAATAATCTGAACAATAAAGATTTATTTTAAAAAAAGAAATAAAATAAAAATTAAAAAAAAAAAGAATGGCCACAAACACTCCCATCCCTGCATGCGTGGCTGGTGAGTTGGCTCTTCTTCCCATCAAGAGGCAGAGGCTTGCTCTTCTCTCCTCGTATCTGGGCTTGGCCAGGCAACTCGCTTTGGCTAATGCGACCTCAGCAAATGTGATGCAAGACGAAGCTTGAAAAGTGCTTGTGCATTGGAGCTGGCCTTCTCTGGCTGCGGCAAACCCTTGCTCCACCATGTAGCAGGCTGAGACGTGCAACTTAGTCAAGAGCTAGCACACACCACCAGAAAGGGGAGTGATACCAAGTTGGATCAACCAGCTCCCAGGTGACCCTCCAACTGACTGTAGTTGCATGAATCCAGGAGGGGTAGGAGAACGGCTCATATGAACCTAACGTAATCATGCATAGATCTGTGAGCTAATAAATAATTGGGATTGCTTGTTAGACAGCAACAGATAACTGACATGAAGGCAACACTGCCCCTTGGGCCTATGAGCAGCCAATGCACACCCCCACACACATCCGCACAGTAGATAATCACATACTGATTCAGCTCCTTTGTTATCTCGCATTGCACAAAGTGGAGAAGGCTCACTTCACTGCTAAGCCCTCAAAGAATGTCCTACATGGACCGATGTGCCTTCATTTCTTATCTTTCTCCTACTTCTGATTTCCTCTCAATATCTTCTTATTTCAGATTCTTAGTGTGGGTTGTGGGAGGAGAACAGCACTTCCCAAGGGTTTGTCATGCACGGTAGATAATGAGGTACTGGTCCTCTGGTTCATTCCTGTGCTTTGCAAATTCTAGAGCTACAAATGTTTCAAGAATTCATTGTTCTCCCTCCTTTCCTCCTGTCTGTTGAGCTCTGCATTCAATGACTCCTGGGTTTATGGTGGTGATGGGGGTGCAGGGTACAGCGTGGGGTTGGGGGAGTGGAAGGAAAGTGCCCTGATTCCTTTATGAACAGATCTGGTGACCAGAAAATGTTGAGAAGTTTTTACTCTAGGCCAGAGTAGGTTTGTATATGAGTATAAGGATTAATTTCCTTCCAAACACTAATTCTGCCCTCCTGCCTCCTTTAGTTTATAAGAGAAATTTGTATTTCTCTATGAACATAACATAGGTCTTATTTTCATGAACTAAAAACCCCGTCTATTTAAGCTTTTTTGTCCAGTGAAAACAATACCAAAACATAAATGTCCCTTCCCTCCCTAGGTGGACCAGCTTTATTGTTGCTATCGTATTTTGTTATGTTTAGGCACTGAAGAAGTGGATGATAATTTAAAATTAAACCACAAACATTTCTCAGATTGTCAGTTAGGTTTTTTTTTTGTACTATGTCTTTTAAAAAAGAATGCCAGCAAGACTTGGTTTGATATTTTTGTTGAAACCACCCAGCAACATCTAAAAGCAGGAATGGCAGACTTTCTGTAAATGGGCAGGATAGCAAATATGTTAGAATTTGCTTTCAGATGGTTTCTATCGTAGCTACTCAACTTTGCTGCTGTAGCATAGAAACAGCTATAGACACTAGTAAATAAATGAGCATGGCTGTGTTCCAATAAAGCTTTATTTTAGAAAACTGGCAGCAAGCTGGATATGGCCTGTCAGGTTATAGTTTACCAATCCCTCAGCTAGAACATGGAGATTGTGAGTGGTGGGTGCCCAGCTCCTAGGGTTATAAGTCAACCTTCCCAAAATGAGTTTACTTATGTGCACTAGGATGCTCGTGTTGGAAAAGATGTTCAATAGCATCTAGTTTCACTCTCTTGCTTTACAGATGAAGCAATAGGGCTCAGAGAAGTGAAGCAAGGTCACTCAAAATTAGGAAACAGAAACCATTCTATTGACTTTGAGCCAAGAGTACACCAGTTGCTAGATATCTTTCTTTGAAAAGTTCCAACAAGTTTTCAAGAGCCTTTAACAATAACAACATCTAACATCTGCATGTCAGTTTATAATTTACAAAGGTCAGAAACAGTGCCCTGGCATACACATAAGCATATTGATATTCATGGACTCCAGTGACTTGCTCATGATTGAAGGGTCAGTAAGTGATAAATTTGGGCACAAACCTATGCCTTTAGACTCTAAGTCTGGTGTCCTTTTTAGCTAATAAACCACTATTGCCCTGTAGACACAACTTCTGCAGACAGTGATCACCTGCAAACATCTGGCAAGATACAGAACCAGCAAAGGAGGGAAAAGTTGGCACTTTTCATTGGTAGCTTTGATCCTGGATATGCTCTTGGGTAGAGCAATGGAGGTCATTCTTCTTGGTTTCTGTCTTTGGAGGCTTATTCCTGGAAGTCTGGGTGTGGTCTAGTATGAAATCTTAAAGTGACCCTGACACTTGAATTAAGTATCTCCGTTGCTTCCTGACACTGCCCCATTAAATGCAAGACTCTGGCATGCATCCACATAAATTTTTGTTGCGTAGGTTCTCAGGGATTCGTCAGTGCAAGGTGCTTGCTGAATAGAGGTTATTAAATACAGAATAATTTATGCTGAGAAGCTTAGCCCTAGAAATGCTCCCCCCACCCCCACCCCGCCCGGGGAAGAAGTGGTGAATATGTGCATTTTGGGAGTCAGGTACACCTGGGGCAGTACAGGGTGCCCAGACAGCAAAGCACTGCCTGGTATCTATCAATCCCACCCCTTCTAACCTTTCTGTGACAACCTACCAGGGCACCGGTCCCTGGCAACCTCTTATTCCTCACATTCCTGTACACTGCTGAACCTAGCCCAGCTAAGCTCAGCCTGCCAAGCAACCCGGTAAACAGAGAGTGGTGAACGGCTGGGAAGAATGCAGGGGCTGAGGCCAAGGTCTGCTCGGTTTTACTATCATTTATGTGGTATACTTATTTAATTGTATCTGCAATTTCTTCTTCACTTTCCTTCCTTGTTTTTGGCTGGCTTGTGACAAGACTTTTTGGCATCACATCTAATTATACTATTTTTAAATCCTCCCTTCACTCCTGATCAACTGGCAAATGTTTTCCAACAAACTTGATGGAATTAAGACTAAGTTGACCAGATGGCTTCTTTGCCCCTAATTTAGCACAGTCCCCTAGTGCCAGATTTCTAGGGCACAGGGACCCATTATCCCCTCACTCACTTCCTTGAGCTGCTTGACTCGGTTCTGCCGTTTATATTTATCAAATCTGGAAATGGATTTAGGAAACGCACAGATGTCACTGAGCTAAGGGGAGCCTTGAGGCTGTAGGATTTGGCAGAGAAATGCAGCGATGTGCTGGGAAGGGTCCCCAAGTGGTGTGAGGGGTCCTCTCTTCATCTTCCATTTCTGCTTCCTGAAGCACATCTAACAAGCGGGGGAGTAAATGGACTAGAACTATAGTGCTGGACCCGAGTTTCATGTTATCTTTCTGTTATGTTCATTTTCTAAATTCATGAGAATTTTCTGGTTAACACTTAGATTTGTCCATCCATTAAATATTTCCCAAGTTCCTCTAACATGCCAGACACTGAAATAGAAGCTGGTGTTATATTGTGAATAAGACAGTCTTTGCCCTATCAGAGATTCTGGCTTATTTAGGTGAAAATATTAAATAAAGGTAGGTCACGTGTTGTTAGAATCCCTTCTTTTTCTTGAAAGGGCAATCTTCTATAACCTACAAGGAAATGAGGAGATTTGGACTGACTGTATTTTTCCTCCATAGGCTGAAGTTCTATGTTACTCCTCGAATCCTCAACCTCAAATAGCATGAACTAGATGAATACAGATGTCCACTGACTCTAAGGTATGCAGGTTCTAGCCCAGGGGTGGGCAAACTTTTTGACTCGAGGGCCACAATGGGTTCTTAAACTGGACCGGAGGGCCGGAACAAAAGCATGGATGGAGTGTTTGTGTGAACTACTATAAATTCAAAGTAAACATCATTACATAAAAGGGTACGGTCTTTCTTTCTTTTCTTTTTTTTTTTTTTTTTTTAGTTTTATTCATTTCAAACGGGCTGGATCCGGCCTGCGGGCCGTAGTTTGCCCACAGCTGTTCTAGTCCATGAATGAGGATGCAAATAGAACCTCTCCTGGCCAGTGAAATGTGCTAACCTGCTGGTTCCCTCTTTAACTCACATGTTAGCTAAAGATACCACTCCAAGATGAACATAAGCTTTCAACATCAAGCACTGAACTCAAGGTAGGCAAATAAATCATGAAATAGAGTCTAGAAGTAGACCTACATATATATGGCATATACAGCCAATTGATTTTGAAATTTTATTTATTTAGATGTTTTTATTGAATTTAGAGAGAGAGGAAGGAAGAGGAAGAAAGAGATAAAAACATTAGTGAGAGAGAAACACTGATCAGCTGCCTCTTGCACATCCCCTGCTGGGGATCGAGCCTGAAACCCGGGCATGCTCCCTGACCAGGAATAGAACCAGGTGCGTGGGTAGGCGTTCAATTACCGAGCCACACCGTCTGGGCATACATTTTATTTATTAATAGGCTTTTAAAATATAAGTTTGAGGTTTACACAAAAATTAAGCAGAAAGTACAGAATTTTCATATATTATCACACTATCACCCAATTTCCCAGTGTCCCCTGTTATTAACTTCTTGCATAAGTGAGGTGAATTTGTTACAGTTGATAAACTGATATGTTATTAACTAGAGTCCATAGGTTACATTAGGGTCCACTCCTTGTGTTGTACATTCTATAGATTTTGACAAATGCAAATTGTCATATAGCCACAATTACAGTACCACCCAGAGTGGTTTAACTGCTCCAACATCCCTTGTGTTCCACCCATTCATCCTTCCCCAACTCCTCCTGAACTTCTAGCGACCACTGATCCTTTTGCTGTCTCCATAGTTTTGCCTTTTCCAGAATGTCATAACATTTGAGTCAGACAGTATGTAGCCTTCCCAGATTGGCTGCTTTCACTTGGAAATGCACATTTAAAATGGCTTCATTTCTTTTCCTGGCTTGATAGCTCATTTCTTTTTAGTGCCCATGATATTGCATTGTATTGGTGTGCCATAGTTTGATTCATTGACCTACAGAAGGACATCTTT
>NW_005881633.1:0-5674 GCF_000147115.1 Myotis lucifugus | reverse complement strand
AAAGAATACGTAGATGCATTTACTTGCATATACATTAAATCATTGTAGAAGGATAACCTAAAAACTAAAAAGTAACACCCCCAATTAAATCAGTTCTTCAGATTCATGGAATCCTAGAATGTCAGGACTGGAAGGGGGTCTCAAAAGTGATCCCAGTCCCGTGGTCGGCAAACTGCGGCTCGCGAGCCACATGCGGTTCTTTGGCCCCTTGAGTGTGGCTCTTCCTAAGCCTTAGGAGTACCCTAATTAAGTTAATAACAATGTACCTACCTATATAGTTTAAGTTTAAAAAATTTGGCTCTCAAAAGAAATTTCAATCGTCGTACTGTTGATATCTGGCTCTGCTGACTAATGAGTTTGCCGACCTAGTCCAACCACTCACAGGCTGTCTTCAGGGACATGTGGCTGGGAGGACAGAGGTGGAAAGCAGACTTTTCATCATATATTCTACACTGCCTTTAGGATTCTGAATTACACAAAGAAGAAAATTTTAATATTCCAATAAGAGGAGAAAGTTTTTAGAAGTCATTCTACAGAAGAACCTTACTGTTCTTTACAATCCTACTAAAGAAGCCAGATTGGTCTATGTAAAGAATTCCTCTTGTAGGTTTTAAATGATGGGCTTTTGAATATTTAAAATGTAGGCTGGAGTTAAGGAGAAAATCTGCAAATGTACTACTCCTCAACTTATACCCCACTAAATAACCACTCTATTTTTCTCTTTTGAACCCCATGCTAAAAAAGATTTTGCCTGCCTGGCCGGCATGGCTCAATGGTTGAGCGTCAACCTATAAACCAGGAGGTCACGGTTCGATTCCTGGTCAGGGCACATACCCAGGTGGCAAGTTCAATCCCCAGTAGAGGGTGTGCAGGAGGCAGCCGATCAATGATTCTCATCATTAATGTTTCTCTCTCTCTCTCTCTCTCTCTCTCAATCCCTTCCTCTCTGAAATCAATCAAAATATATTTAGGAGGGAAAAAAACAAAAAAATATTTGCCTACCAAATAAATGATTACTGTTATAGCAATAGACCTGCCCATTTGTTTCATTAGTGGCTAATATAATTTTCAGACAGTTTTTGATCAGCATGGAATAATATGCTTATCACAGTAAAATTATATAACTCTAGGCAAAAATCAAAGAAACTAGACAATGTTGTTAGTTTATACAGCCTTATTAGCTGAAAAGATTCAGTACTTTAGAATATTGAAGAGACTCACATGCCCCACTACTATCTGTATAGACCCCTAAGGGCCAGGAAGCTGTAAATACATAACATTTAAAGGGCATCTGGCTCTAGATCCAACTACCAGTTGACAGGAAATATAAAGGATCATGTTAAGTGGAAATGCAGGCAGCAAACCCCAAACTGAAAAATTCTATAGGATAAACAACCTGGGGGGGGGGGGGGAGGACACTTATGTAATACCCTTTGTAATACTTTTAGCGAAAAATTAAAAAAAAAAAAAACAACCTGATTTCTTTAATAAATAAATATCAAAGGAAAAAGATTAAAACAGATTTAAAAGACTTTCAAAAGTCTTATCAACCAATTGCAATGGCTGGATCTTATCTGGATTTTGATTCAAATAAAACAAATTTTAATGTATTTTTATTGGTTTCAGAGAGGAAGGGAGAGAGGTAGAAACATCAATGATGATAGAGAATCATTAATCAGCTGCCTCCTGCATGCCCCCTACTGGGGATCAAGCCCACAACCCAGGTATGTGCCCTGACTGGGAATCAAACCATGACCTCCTGATTCACAGATCGATGCTCAATCAACGAGCTACACAGGCCAGACTCAAATAAATTTTTAAAATAAAAATTTAATGACATTTGTGAGACAACTAGCAACTTGAACACTATCTAGATATTTCATGATATTAAGGAATTATATTATTTTTAAAAATATATTCCTTTTTTTTCAATCCTCACCTGAGGATGTTTTAGAGAAAAGGAAGGGAGGAAAGGAGGGAGAGGGAGGCAACATTAATCAGTTGCCTCCTGACCAGGAATCGAACCCACAATCTAGGTATGTGTCCTGATTGGGAATTGAACCCTCAATCTTTCGGTGTACAGGACGAAGCTCCAACCCACTGAGCACATTGGCCAGGGCTATTGTTAATTATTTTTAGGTGTGACAATGTTGTTTTACTTTCTTTTAAAGAGTCCTTACTTTTTTAGATATGTACTGAAATATTTATGAATGAAATCAATAACGTTAGGATTTGCTTCAAATGTATTGAGGGGAAGGTGGTGGAAATTAATAAAACAAGACTAACATGAGCTGACAACTGCCGAAGCTGGTGACAGTACACAGGATGCATTACTCTATTCTGTCCACTTCCTCATATATCTAAAATTGTTCTTAATGGTATTAAAAATGTAATGTCACATCTTACAGCTAATAAGACTTCAATACTAACTTAAATAAGAATTCTGATATAAAATTAAGTGGAAAAAAGGCAGAAAATTAAACAGATGCTGTGATCAAAATAAAATACGTATTTGTATATGAATGAGAAAACAGAAAAAAATGAACAAAAAGGTCTGTTCTAGTATGTATATCTAGGTAATTTCTCCCTTAGTTTAAAAAATGTCTCTTATTGTTCTTAAAATACTGTTGGGCTAATGTGTACTTTTTTAAAAATATATTTTATTGATTTTTTACAGAGAGGAAGGAAGAGGGACAGAGAATTAGAAACATTGATGAGAGAGAAACATCAATCAGCTGCCTCCTGCACACCTCCTACTGGGGATGTGCCCACAACCAAGGTACATGCCCCTGACCGGAATCAAACCTGGGACCTTTCAGTCCGCAGGCTGACGCTCTATCCACTGAACCAAACCGGCCAGGGCATAATGTGTACTTTTAAGAATGTCATTATAAATAATTTCTTTATAATGTCATTATAGCCGAAACCGGTTTGGCTCAGTGGATAGAGCGTCGGCCTGCGGGCTGAAGGGTCCCAGGTTCGATTCCGGTCAAGGGCATGTACCTTGGTTGCGGGCATATCCCCAGTGGGAGATGTGCAGGAGGCAGCTGATCGATGTTTCTCTCTCATCGATGTTTCTAACTCTCTGTCTCTCTCCCTTCCTCTCTGTGAAAAAAAAATCAATAAAAATATATTTTAAAAAAAAATGTCATTATAAATAATTTTTTATAATCCAACTTTCAAACAACTGGAATAAAGACTCCATCTTAAGGATTTAATTGAATTTCCCCCCCCAGACCATATTCTAGGTACTGTAAAGTATTGCAGGCTCTCTGTAAGATAGGAAAGAAAGGTCATCTCTTAGGGGTCAAAAAGGAACATCTCCACTTATCAGCAAATGCCTTTTTGCCTAAAGATTCAATTTAATTACACCAAAGAGGCTGAAAAACAATCTAGCCCAAATGATTTCAAACAACATCCTTCAAGACTGCATCTATTTTGTTGTTATGCTTTGGTTTATGTAATGACTAGTGGCCCGGTGCACAGATTCACACACTGAAAGGAAATTAATTAGAATATTTTAATATCGCTATTCGCCCTTTCTCTATAATAGAAGTGTCAATCAAATTCACAATCGACAATGACAGATAGAAACACACACGTGCTTTATATGTATCACACATGTGCAAGTCAACTTAGCCTTTTATATATATACTAGAGGCCCAGTGCACGAAAATCGTGCACTTGGGGGGGGAGGGGCGGTCCCTCAGCCCAGCCTGCACCCTCTTGCAGTCTGGGAGCCCTTGGAGGATGTCCGACTGATGGGGAGTGGGCCGAAGCCGTCAGTCGGACATCCTTGGTGCTGCCACAGGGGCGGGAGATGTTCCCACCACCGCGGCTGCACTCGCCAGCCGTGAGCCCAGCTCAGGGCTTCTGGCTGAGCAGTGCTCCCCTGTGGGAGCGCATTGACCAAAAGGGGGCAGCTCCTGCGTTCAGTGTCTGCCCCGTGGTGGTCAGTGCAAGTCATAGCGACCAGTTTTTCCACCGTTGTCGATTTGCATATTAGCCTTTTGTTATATAGGATAGAATAAACTTGCTTAATTAGAACTGCTTTCTGATATAGCTAAACTTTTTCCAGCCCAGTGAAGCACCCCAACTTCTCTTTCAGGTAATTGTCAGCAACACAGCAGTAAATATCAACACAAAGCACATTATTATTGTAGATCATGCAGGGAGAACAAAGGGTAAAATATGTAACTGCAGCAGTGTTTGACTATATTCAGAAAACCTGAAGTCATTTTCAAGGTCCACCATTTCTTACTTCTTTTCAGTCGGTCAAGTTTCTAAACTTTCTAAATCTCCATTTTCCAGCTAATGAAAAGAAAATAGGATTCTACCAAGTCTCCTATCTACCTACTCCAGGACTTCTGAGGATCAAATGAGATGAGGCATGGGAAAACGCTTCACAGACATTTGGTTAAAGTGTAAAATGTTTGCACCTGGCTATAAAGCAAGTCGTGTTCCTGGGCGGAAGAAACTCCAAGGAGGCTAGTCGTCGCTAGGGAGAGGAAGCCAGACGTTGCTATGTGACGTCATTACCCGGCGCCCACAGCCACCGTTTTGGGCTGGGCTGAGCTGTGGGCCGCATTTTGTGCCATGGGGTCTTGGCAGCGTCGGCTGCAATTTGGTGGGCTGTCACTCCAGGGTGGTGTTGGGGCCTGTGTCCCACTGGGGGGAAGCCAAGTGTTGCTTTGTCGGGACCAGGTCCACGGTGCTGTTTCTTTGTAAATGGCCAGTGCAAGTCATAGCGTCTGCCCCTGGTGGTCAGTGCATGTCATAGCGACCAGTCAGACTCGGAGTGACACTTAGCATATTAGCCTTTTATATATATAGATACACATGAAAATCCAAAGGGAGCTCTCAGACTAGTTACAGCAGAAAGAAGCCAAGGTGAGAACGCTCACTTTTATCTTTCCGGCTCCTGTGAAATCCAAGCTGAGAATCTTTGTTGAGGCCCATACCCCAAACTTTCGTAACATCCTTGGTTTTCGAGGACAGCAATGTGAATCCATAGCCACAAGCAGCTGATGAAATCTGAAAAAGAGTTCCCAATTTGTGATATCAAGTTTTATTCAGCAATTTATGACTGGTAACTTATTCAATTTAAGAACGCATACTGTTAATACAGCAAAATACTGTTAATTTTTAAAAAGCCACAAACTGGCAGAAAATATCTGCACACATCATATATGTGATTAAGGACCTATAGCCAGAATACATCAATTACAACTCAATATTAAGAAGTAAACAACCCAACTTTTCATTCACCGTGAGCTTAAATTCCCTGTTTATCTTGAGCTCCTCTTTTCCATTAAAAAAATCGTTTGTTATCCTTGACAGAAGTCAGGAGCCAAACTGGTTAAACCTGCTTCTCTTTCATCCCCCACCGAGCTTTCCACAACCATCCATCCCGAAGCCTCCCTTTCTCTGAGCCCTGGCTTCCGGGATACGCGCCAGGCGAAGCGGGGCGGAAGCGGGGCGGAAGCGGTCCCTCGCTGCGATCTTTTCCATCCCGCGTGAAGGCCTCCTGTGAGAATCACTAGTGTGTTCGGGACACGCCCCCTTCACTACCGTTCCCGCCCCAGCTAAACGTTTCCTTTTCCCTTCTTCACCGACTCCAGCTGGCCCATAATTTCCTCGGACCTTCTGGAGTCCTCGGTCCCAGTGCGAATCC
>NW_005881632.1:0-5674 GCF_000147115.1 Myotis lucifugus | reverse complement strand
AGGAATTTGTGCAAACATTGTCAATTTTAGGCTTCCAGAGTGAGGCATGTATTTAAATGACTGATTAAAACTGGGTTTGTAATATATATGTGAGGCATGAATGTTTCTGTCCATAGTTCTCTCAGAATTGATGAGACCCGTGTTTGAACACCTGAGTTTCAATAGGTATATTGCCCCAAAAAGGAGTACAGATTCACACATCATAATTATAATCATATAAATATTGTTAATTATTTTTTCATTTATTCTTTTCCACACAAGCTTTTAAAGCCCCTATGATGTGCCAGTCACTCTGCTAGCTGCTGGAAATACCATAGCCTGTTCTCAACCATATCTTTACATAAATATAATTTTGTGAAAAGTGATTCTACACTGAAAAATTATTTCCTTACAGATAAACTGTTTCCTCCTGAATTTTCATAATTTTGGAGCCAGGAGAGTGTTTCCACCTATTTTCATCCTACTCCTGTTAAAATTATATAGCTCAACTAATATTTTGGTGAACTAGGTTAAGCCCTAAGGCCCTATGTAAGAAAAAACGATGGCAGGGCATGCTTTTAAATGCAGCATCACAGCTAAGAGTAAGAGCCTGAGAGATAAATGATAGAAAAAGAAACCTCCAACAAAGTTTCTGAACTGCCCTGGTCAGGTAGCTCAGTTGGTTGGAGCATCACTCCATACACCAATAGGTTTCAGATTCAATTCCAGATCAGGGCCAGTATGGGAGGCAACCAAGATCGATGTTTCTCTCTCATATTGATATTTTTCTCTCTCTCCCTCTCTCACTCCCCCTTCCTCTCTAAAATCAATAAAAACATATACTCAGGTGAGGATTAAAAAAACAAAATTGCTGAACTATTTGAAGAGGTATGTAAAGAAGAAGTGGAGGGAGATTGAGATAGAGAGAAAGAGAGCATGTAAGAGAGTCACAAATCGTGTGTGTGTGTGTGGGGGGGGCGGAGATAACTGAAGTTATTAGACAGTAAAGAGACACTCAAATGATACTCTTGTCAGTGGAGCCAACACCACTTTGTCACATTCCTGGTAACTAGTAATTTGTGAGATTAATGCCTCAACTCTGCTGACATTACATTATTTATATTTGAAATAAAATCTTGGCACATCTATTATTCCAAATAAGTACTCCTAAATCATTTCATGAAAAATTTAATAATAATAATGAACACTTTTTGAGTCCCTTGTAGGTCCATTCAACATGCTAAGTACTTTAGATACATTATCTATTATTAATGTGTAAAACTCCATGAGAAATATACTACTATTATGCCAGTTTATAAAGAAAATGTAAGAAACAGGGCTTAATTCAACATATTCCTTTCCATTTGGCCCTCCTCTGCTTCCCGAAAACTTGACCTAAGTGCTGGAGTCTAAAGGTAAGGTTCAGTTAACTGGGTAATTTTGAATGGAGTATCTTCCTCTCTAAGCCTTCTACTCTTCACTTGCATAATGGATAAAATAAGTCTGAATATATGGTAGGATTATGTGAGAATTAAATAAGATAATTCACATAAAACATTTTATTTATAACTAAAAAAACAAACACTATAAATAATAGTACAAAACTAAATAATAATAAACTTACAAGAATTATTATCATTACCATCATCACCTATTTAAGACAGCTGATTAGATAGCAATATTGGGCATCAAGATCTTAAAGAGTTCCACTCATGGTTAACTGACAAATCCTATATAATAAAGAGGTAATATGACCTTCACACCCTCGCACAAGATGGCCACCCCCTGTGGTCACAAGATGGCCACGTCAATGTCGTCACAAGATGGCCGGCAGTGGAGCAGTTGGGCATCGATCAGGCCAGCAGGGGAGTGGTTAGGGGGCAATCAGGCAGGCAGGCAAGCGGTTGGGAGCCAGCAGTCCCGGATTGTGAGAGGGATGTGGGATCAGGCTTAAACTGGCAGTCGGACATCCCCTGAGGGGTCTCAGATTGGAGAGGGTACAGGCTGGGCTGAGGGACAACCCCCCCCCCCCCGCCCAGTGCATGAATTTCGTGCACCAAGCCTCTAGTATTTTATAAAACAACAGGGTGGATATTGGTTTAAAAATGAAATGTTTACATTCCATATCAGATTCTGGATTTGTAAAAATCCTCTTTAACACTGTCTAGAATAGTAACACTATCTAGAACAAATAGCACCAATGCAATGCAATTGGATGGAAATTCATAAATATTGTCAATATTTGGCATCACTGTTAATGCTTGAAGTCCTCTCTGCTTTGTTGCACATGCTACTCATGCCCATGGGCTCTGAAAAGTGTTGTAAGTAACATAACAGTGTTATGACTCCTGCGATATTACACATGGGCCAATGTGTGGTTAACTCTAGTGTATATCATGCATGTTTTAAGATACAGAATAATATTTTTGAAATAGTAATTCCCCCTTGTTAATTTCCTCTTGCCCTCTGCTCAGCCCCTGCTCTTGCCTTACACACTGCCTTCCCAGGCCCTTCTATTCATGTGTTTGGGCAGTTCAGGGCTCACTGAGGGAGTGGAAAGCAAAGCAAAAAATAAAAAAAAGAGAGAGAGAGAGACACTTAGCTTTGATTTGTAAATGCTTAGTAGTCATTTTAGAGAAAAAGAAAGCATTTTAAGCATAAACAAAATATTAAAGAAAGGTAGGTTGGAGAAAATAGGGATGTCCCAAAAGTGGGAGTAAAAAAACAGAAAATAGAGGAATGCAGGTCCAGACCTGGCATAGCCAGGAAGCTAGGAATAAACTCTGTGGTTTTTTTTTTGGTTTTTTTGTTTTTTTTTTGTTTTTTTTAAATATATTTTATTGATTTTTTACAGAGAGGAAGGGAGAGAGATAGAGAGCTAGAAACATCGATGAGAGAGAAACATCGATCAGCTGCCTCCTGCACATCTCCCACTGGGGATGTGCCCGCAACCCAGGTACATGCCCTTGGCCGGAATCGAACCTGGGACCTTTCAGTCCGCAAGCCGATGCTCTATCCACTGAGCCAAACCGGTTTCGGCTGTTTTAACAGAGACCTCTGTGGACCAGACAAGGTGATGGTCAGCTATGGGAATGCCTGCACACCCAGGCAGTAGGCATATGCCCTCTCTCCACAGGGATTGTCTTCGCTCATCTGGGTTGATATAACAAAAATACCACAGACTGGATGACCTAAAATCAAAAGAAAATTCTTTCTTGCATTTCTGAAGGCTGAGAAGTCCAAGACAGATTCAGTGTCTCAGCAGAGCTAGCTTTGTGGTTCAGATGGCCATTTCACTGTGTTCTCATATGGCAGAAAGCAAAACAGAGCTCTGTGACCTCTCTCTCTCTCTCTCTCTTTTTAAATTTATGTACCCTGGCAATCCTGTATGGTCCCCAAAAGTCCCCACCTGTGGCCAGCCAATTCCTACACCACCGAGACCTCTGACTATATAAACTCAGGTGCTTAAACACTGAGTCAGCAGGATGGTGCATGCGCAGTCTGCACCCACACAGCTGCCCTCAGTCATCAGGCCCTCCTGGCTGGTTAGATGGGGCCTGCAATAGCCCACCAGGCCATATTCTTGGAGCCAGTGCTTTCTGGAACTGCGCCATTGATGAGGAGGTTTAGAATGGTGGTTAGCATCAGCCTTTTTATTGCTCTGCTGTCCTTCTGGTCCTTGGGGCCTTTCTGGCAATTATGATACCCTGGTGTCTCCAATGGGGTCTTTTTTATAAGGGCTCTACCCTCATGACCTAATCCCATCACCTCCAAATACCATCACATGGGAATTAAGTTTCAACATAGGAATTTTGGGAAGACATACCCATAGAGTCTGTAGCAGAGATAGTGCATAAATTTCCAGAATTTAGCCGAATTTAGCCAATCCTAATGAAGGGAGGAAGGGTCAAACTTATTACATTTCTGTCATGTAAATACAATGAAGGCTTAGTTTGGAAACTGAGTTTTTATTTACAATGCAATGTCATTTTTTTCAAACCCGCATGAATGGGCACAGGTTTATATCCACTCTACACATCTTAGCTCTATCTGTATGATGCTATTATATGTGTGTGTATTTAAACAAATATACCCTTATCAATATGGCTATTAATTACTGTAAAATCTACATAGAAAATACTGCATAAAATTTTTTACCTAGGAATCTGTAAATGTCTCAAAGGCAAAATTGCTGTTTTATTCACCTTCATATTAGCAGGGCCTGTCACCGGTTGTGTCGCCACACCATTAATTAATCTTTGAACTTCTGAGTTTCTTGTATTCCCTCCAACATAACCTCTGACAAAAGCAGGCTAAACTCCTCAAGAAAAGTGAGAATTCCAGGGCTAGCTACATCTTCGGCAGGAATCAGATAAGGAACCCAAGAATTGCCACCTAGAAATCGGTTTCACCGATTTCTTGCAGAAAAATCCAAGATAGCATTTGAAACCACCTTCCCAAGCGACCTCTTGATGAGCTTTATTAACATACTAAAACTAGGCCCAGAGGTGGAGATTTAACATTAAAATAAAAATTCAATGTTTGGCTAGGCATGTTCCAAGCATGTCTGAGAATTGCACATGTTCCCTTGGAAATCAGAGAACTCTCCACCCTCCTTCCAGAATCCCACCTCTGAACCCACCTACCTCCTGCCCTTGCCAGACCCTTACAACGGTTCTCAACCTGTGGGTCGCGACCCTTGAAAATACATCCTGCATATCAGATATTTACATTTCGATTCATAACAGTAGCAAAATTACAGTTATGAAGTAGCAACGAAAATAATTTTATGGTTGGGGGTCACCACAACATGAGGAACTGTATTAAAGGGTCGCGGCATTAGGGAGGTTGAGAACCACTACAAGTACTTCCCTAATTCCCCAGAAATGAGAGAAGGAATCATTAAAACATTTAATTACCCTTCTCCATTCCTTGGCCAGGGAATAAAGTTTCTGAACTAGCTTTACCAAATACCCCCTTGTCTTATTGATGTGAGTGACATCAGGCAGAAGGATCTGGATTTGGGGTCTATGACCTGTAGGGGTTAGTGACAGGCCCAGGAAACTTCTAAATATAGTAAGTACTTAAAGTATTTGTAAAACTATTAGTAGTCATTGAATTAAATAAATGACTTACACATTTCTACATGTGTAAGAAAGTGGGATGATGGGAAAATGTGCTTTGATTAACATTAAGTTGGAAGCCATGAATAAAACAGCGAGGAGGCTACTGAAACACCAATTTATAGGCCCTGAACTAGGTTGGTGGCACTGGGAAAAGAAAGAAGGGCATGAATGGTATAGTCAGCTGGGAACTGATAAAACCTGACAATAGTTTCCTGTTTTAGAACTAGAGCTTGTGAGTGGTTTAGCCCAGAAAGGTTTCTATTCCTTGGCCAAGTGCTTGAGGATACAAAGTAAATATTAGCTGCCAGAGATAATGAGGAACTAGTAGAAAGAGCTTTAGGAAGAATTCCATTGTAGAAAGAATAGAATCCAAGCAGCTCATCCATTTAAGTTGTCTGCCTTTAAATATTCTATTTAGTTAAAACACAAAACACATCCATTAAGATTTTTAAAATACCCTATAGATATGAGATGATTAATAGGGTTCCAAGTACTTAACTTTAAAATAACAATAAGAGGAATTATTATCTATTTTCAAATAAAAAAAATCACATGAGTAAATTTATATG
>NW_005881631.1:0-5674 GCF_000147115.1 Myotis lucifugus | reverse complement strand
CCCTTCCTCTCTGTAAAAATTCAATAAAATATATTTTTTTAAAAAAATGGATAAAAGACGTAAGTCATGAAACATAAAAATACTAGAAGAAAATGTAGGCAACTAAATCTCAGATATCTCACGGAGCAGAGTGTTTGCTAATACATTGCCTAGGGTTAGAGAAACTAAGGAAAAAATAAACAAGTGGGACCACATCAAACGCAAAACTTCTGCACAGCAAAATAAACCAGCATCAAAATGAAAAGGGAGCCCACTGTGTGGGAGAATTTATTTGCCAATGATACATCTGTAAGGGGTTAATTTCCAAAAAACTAAAGTGCTCATACAAGTCAACAAAAGGAAAACAAACAATCCAATTAAAACAGGAGCCCTGGCCGGTGTGGCTAAATGGATAGAGTGTCAGCCTGTGGACTGAAGGGTCCTGGATTCGATTCTGGTCAAGGGCACATGGCCAGCTTGCGGGCTCAATCCCCAGTACTGGGTGTGCAGGAGGCAGCCGATCAATAATTCTCTCTCATCATTGATGTTTCTATCTCTCTCTCCTCTCCCTTTCTCTCTGAAATCAATAAAAATATATTTTTTAAAAAAAACATGAGCAGAGAACCTGAATAGACATTTTCCTAAAGAGGACATACAGATGGCCAAGAGACCTATGAAAACATTCTCAATGTCACTACTCATCTGAGAGATACAAATTAAAACGACAATGAGGTACCATCTCACACCTGTCAGACTGGCTATCATCAACAAATGACAAGTGCTGGCGAGGATGTGGAGAAAAGGGAACCCTCATGCACTGCTGGTGGGAATGCAGACTGGGGCAGCCACTGTGGAAAACAGTGCAGAGTTTCCTCAAAAAGTTAAATATGGAACTGCCATGTGACCCAGTGACCCCACTTCTAGGAATATATCCTAAGAAACCCGAAACACCAATCAGAAAGAATGTGTGCACCCCTATGTTCATAGCAACACTATTTACAGTAGATAACATCTGGAAACAGCCCAAGTGCCCATCAGTAGATGAGTGGATAAGAAAAACTGAAGTACTTTTACACCATGGAATACTATATGAAAGGGCCAGGGCTACGCCCTCCATCTTGCCCCAAATCCTCCATTTTTGGGCAGCAGCCATGTGCTCAGCAAGGAGCCTCTTCCCGGAAGCCCAAGCCTCTGCTAGCCACACCTAGGATTTCTTTAAACTAACCAATGATAATCAAGGGAAGTGCGCGCCATAGATATGACCACATCCTGTGTAACAAGACACCGACTTGCGCCTGGCCAATCGGCAGGGCCCACAGTCCTCTCTCCTCCCCTTACTCCAACCCCCTATAACACCCCTCTACCCACAAAGCTCTCTCTCTCTCTGCCCCCTGCCGCTGCGTCGGCGAGTGTGGTGGACGGAGAGCACGAGCTAACTCGAATAAAGATTCTTATGCTTTTGCATCGGACTCGGCTGGCTCCCTGGTGGTCTCTTGGGGATCCTGAAATCTGGGCATAACACTATGCAGATATAAAAAAGAAGAATCTCTTACCCTTTGAGACAGCATGGAGGGTCCTGAGATGTTTATGCTAAGTGAAATAAGCCAGTCAGAAAAAGACAAATATCACATGATCTCACTTATATGTGGAATCTAATGAACACAATAAATGATGAATAAAATAGAACCGGAGGCATGGAGACATGGAACAGACTGAGGAATCTCAGAGGGAAGGGGGGCGGGGCCCAGGGGGGCAGTGGGAAGAGATTTACCAACGAATTATATGCATATGCATTGTCCATGGACATAGACCATAGGGTGGTGAAGGCCTGGCACTGGGTGGGAACTGGGTGCATGGGGCAATGGGGGAAAATGGGGGAGAGATTTGTAATACTCTCAACAATAAAGATTAAAAAATAAAAGACATCAATTAACTTAGGTCGCCCATTTGGAGTCTTGGTGATTAGCGCATGGCTTTAGTGCGCTCAGAACTGAACAGTTTAATTACCCACTGTCCTTGTCAACATTGAAGAAGGTGGAGAAACTACGGGAGATATCAGGCTTGAGGAACTTCAGTCGCTTTCGTTTTTTTTATTTTTATTTTATATTCACCCCAAAATATGTTAATTGGCTTTAGAGGGAGGAAGGGTGAGAGAAAGAGAGACATCAACGTGAGAGAAACAGCAATTGACTACCTCCTGGAGGACTGAATCAGCAACGCGGGTATGTGCCCTGACCGGGAATCAAACCTGCAGGTTTCTGGTGCCCAAGACAATGTTCCAATGAGCTGAACATGGGCCAGGGCCGCCCCTTCAGTTTCTCAGAATGCTACCTCCTTTCTTCCCATTGAGGGCAGGGGCAGGGGCCTCTGTTAATCCCACAGCCTGTATGGGGCTGGCGATGGCGTTAATCCCCCCACACCCTTGTTCCCAGGCCTGCAGCAGCTCCTGGACCTCCAAAAGGGGGATGTAGAGTTTCAAGACTTGCTTTCTCATCTTTTTTCTTTTTTAAAAAATATATTTTATTGATTTTTTACAGAGAGGAAGGGAGAGGGATAGAGAGTTAGAAACATCGATCAGCTGCCTCCTGCACACCCCCCACTGGGGATGTGCCTGACACCCAGGTACATGCATTGACCGGAATCGAACCTGGGACTCTTCAGTCCACAGGCCAACCCTCTAGCCACTAAGTCAAACTGGTCAGGGCTCATCTTTTTTCTTGTTTCTGAATTTTACTATCTGGGAGGGAGGGAGATTTTTTCCACCTTTTTGAACCATCAATTTAGATCCTTTCTGAGTAGAAAACTTATAATCTAACAACATGAAAGTTTGCACATAAGAGATCTTATTCCGTCTACTAGACCTTTAGCCAAACAATTCTAGTTCGTCTAGTGGCTTATAGCTGTAAGTTGAACAGGCAGCTAGAATGCGACCTAATGGACACGCTGGTGTAATTGAGACGGAATCACCCAATTTAAAACAGAAACAAAGTTCAAAAGACAAAAACTAAGTTCAAAGAAACAAATGATCACAACTCAATCCTGCTGGGAGGAGGGCCCGAGACACCCGCCTTAGGCGCCACTCACACCCATCGATGCCATGAGTGACCTTCACGAGGCCCAAATGCCACAAAGCCAAACGGCAGCGGCACAGGACTCCCGGGTGCACAGACAGCAGCCACTGAACTAAGTCTGCCAAGTATAAGAAAGTAAGCAAAGAGCAACTGTAACCAAAGAGGCATTCCAGACAGACGGGGCTCTCAAGTCAAACCCAAAATCCTCCCGTGGGAAAACCCGGATTAAAGCCACCGAGCTCTGTCCCCTGCTAACCAACCCTGGAAATGCCTCGTTGCTGAGTCCAGACAGCAGCCAGCCCAGGCGGCAGTGAGAGGGCTTTTGGTGTATGCCAGCTGGACTTGCTCAGTCTTGGAGCCAGCTGACGCCCCCAAAGACCATTTACTTTCACCAGCAAATCATTTATAGGGCGCTGATGCGGTGAGAGGGACAGGGAGAGTCCCTGAGATTTAAAAGACCCCTCCACAGCTCTGGGAAGTCCCTGTGAGTTCCTGGCACAGAGTCAGAGGGCCACAAGCAGCTGAGCAAGCCTCTGGGGTTGCTTGCCAAATCCTGATTGCAAACCAGGTTCAGCTGCTGGCCACTTTGAAAGCCAGTCCCAAGAGGCAGGGGCTGGTGTGAGGAAAATGGTTTATTCAAGTGCCAGCTGCCTGAGAAGATGGTAGACTCCCATCCCAAAGACCACTCTACTGTCCCGTTTGTGCAGGGTTTTTATAGGGAGGGAGAAGGCAAGAGAAACAGAGAGACCTGGCGGAGGGGCTGTGGACACGCTGAGTGTCCTTGCTGGTCCTGATACAATCTTCAATGTCAGCACCTGGAACCTGTCCTGCTAGCCACATTCCTGTGGTTGGCAGCCTGTGTAAGCCAGCGTCATGTGGCCAACGCCATTCCTTGTACAGCCTGAAGCTGCTGGTGCCTGCAGGATGCTCATAAGGAAACATTAGTGTAGAGGTCCTTCGTGTAAGTTCGTTAGTACATTTTATTCTAGTTCAATTTCATGGTTAGTCAGAGTATAAAGTTATTATTCCCCGTCACATTACTAAAATCATTAGATATTGTATGTATAAAACAAACATAGAGAGGCTCTGAAAGGTGGAGAGAATCAGTAATTAATGAGAGATCTCCAACCCAAAACATGAGAAGGTGAGGAGTGGCTGGGGTTTCCTCTCACAGTTACTTGCGAGTGAGGGTGTTGGGAGTGTGTCCTCATGCGCCGGTGCCTGTCGGAATGTGCTTGCGAGCCTCTGCCTGGGGTTTCTGTCTGCGTGTTGTTTGACACAGACTTGGTCCTGAAGAAGCTTGTAACCCAGAAACACAAACAAGTAGACAAAAATGCCCTTCAAAGAAGCCACTTTCTCTATCCAAAAAGCTAGGAAAGTGGTATCTCACAAAGACAGAAATCTTTTAGGTAATAACTACCCTGCTTTATCCAAACACCCTGGCCTGGGCCTCCATGACACACCGGGCGTGGGAGATTGTAGCTCCACAACAGGAATAACGAATCCTCTGACCCTCTGCGGGCCGGGCCAGAGAGCTGAGCCGGGTTTCCAACCCCAATGGTGGAGGGCGAGGGGGGCGCCTGTCCATGGGAAGGAACCTGCTCCCTCCAGCGCCAAGGAAAGCTGGGAGGAGACTTGAAATTCCCTGGAGGGTGTCAGTCTGCCAGCTGCAGCGGGAGGAGTTAAATAAGCCCAAGTCTCATAGCACAACACCCGCATGTCCAAGTTTCAAATAAATATCCCTCATTGTGCCAAGAAACAGAAGGCCCTCAATCTAAATTAAAAAAAAGAAAAGTCAATAAAGAAATGCCAGTGATATCAGGATTATCTGACAAAGATTTTAAGGCTTCCATTATGAAAGTACTTAAATAAGCAATTATAAACATGTTTGAAGCTACTAAAAAGTATAAAGCATTCAAATTTCTGTAAAAAACACCAGAATATATAAGAACTAATAGAAATTTTAGAACTACATATAATACAATTTTAAAATTATATAACCCTGTCTGGGGTGTTGGAACTAAGACAGATTGGAACTAAGACAATATATGATGTAAACGAATCAAGCAATGCTTAGAGAGATGGAGTTGCACTTTATTATTATTATTGTTGTTGTTGTTGTTGTTGTTGTTACTAGAGGCCCAGTGCACAAAAATTTGTGCAGTCGGGGGGGGGGGGGAGGGGGGTCCCTCAGCCCGGCCTGTGCCCTCTTGCAGTCTGGGACCCCTCAGGAGATAACGACCTGCTGGCTTAGGCCTGCTCCTGGGTGGCAGAGGGCAGGCCCAATCCCTAGGTGCAGCCCCTGGTCGGGCTCAGAGAAGGGCTGATTGGGGAGTTGAGGCGCTGCCCCCTGTCATGCACAGAGCAGGGCGGATTGGGAGGTTTCGATGCCACCCTCAGTCACGCTCAGGGTGGGGCCGATTGGGGGGTTGGGGCACCGCCCCCTGTCACACTCAAGGCAGGGTCGATGGGGAGGTTGCGGCGCCACCCCCTGTCACACACAGAGCAGGGGCCATCAGGGGGTTGGGGAGCTCCCCCTGTCACGCACAGAGTAGGGCCGATCGGGGAGTTAGGCACCCGCCCCCCTGTCACACACAGAGCAGGGCGGATCAGGGGGTGGGGCA
>NW_005881630.1:0-5675 GCF_000147115.1 Myotis lucifugus | reverse complement strand
TTAATAGCAGTTTAAGTCAGCAGGCAAAGGGAAAACTATTCAATAACTAGTTTGGAGGCAATTGGCTATCTACTTGGAAAAAAATTATATCCTTACTTCACACCATGAAATTGCTGGTAAGTAAATAAATACTGAAATCTATTTTTTAACTGTAAATGTTATAGAAGAAAATATAGTAAGAGTTTTATAATCTTACTATGAGGTAGATCATTAAAATGTTTACTAAGAAATGTAGAAACTATGAAGGAAAATTTGTAAGACCTACAACTTCATTGCCTTTGTAAACTGAAAGATTTCGAACACAAAGGTGTATAATTTGAATTAATAGATTAGAAAAAATATTTTGAACACTTAGCTAAGAAAAAGGACTCATATCTTTAATATATAAATAGTTCTTATAAATCAACAATAAGGAAAGCAAACAATCCAATTAAAAATGGCCCCAGAAGGGACAGATGTAGGTGTTAAACTCAAAGAAGTTAATCACAGTAATAAAGAAGTGCTCAGTAAAATCACAATGACATGTAGTGGCAAACATTTAGAAGCTTAATAACAGTATTAGCAAGGATGTAGAGAAACAGGCTATGTAATTCACTGTTGGTGAAAGTGTAAATTTATATAGCCTTTATATAAATAAGTTAAATCCACATATTCTTTGACCCAGCAAGAGATTATCATCTGGAAATACTGGCATGAGTGTGCAAACATGTCTATAAAAGAAAGATTATTTAACTTTGTTTAAAATAACAAAAAAATCAGGACTAATCTATAGTTACTAAAAGCACACTAGAAAAATCAATTATAGTGTATCTACGTGTTTCAGTCATCTGTTACTATATAAGAAACCACCCCAAACCTTATTGCATAACACAACAATTTATTATTTCTCACAACTGTGTACAGTGGGAATATAGGCAGTTCTTCTGATCTATGTGGTTTTGACTGTGGCCAATCCCATGCTTCAACAGCTGGGCGCTGGTCCAGGCTGGATGTTTCAAAAGGTTTCTTTCCTGTTTGGTGCCTCAGTGCTCCTCACATGGCCTCTCTGTTTTTCCCATGGCCAACCGGGACCTCCCCACAGCACGGTGGTCGCACAGGAGTCAGACTTCTTACATGGTAGATGGTTTTTAAGAGACAACATTCCAAGAGGACAAGCCCCATTTTGGAAACACCTATCGAGCTTCTGCTGTCCCATTGGTGAAAGCAAATCACGTGGCCCAGCTCAGTGTCAGTGTGGGAAGGAATTGCACAAAGGCATGCGTACAAGAAGATGTGGTCCTTTAGGGACTGTGGGGAGCACAGGAGACTTGTTGGAAAGCTTGTAAGGAGGATATTCCAAGAAAAGGGAAGTGTGTGGAAGGCCACCTGCCCTGTTTATCAGAATATCCTCCTTACAAACTTCCATCCAAGTCTCGTGTGCTCCCCAACAAGGGACCACCAATGCAACAGTCTCCTGAACAGGCAACAGAAAATGACACACCCACTGGGGGGAAAAAAGAAAAATCAATCACTTTCTACCAGATAAATTTTTCTTTTCTTTTTTGTTGATTGGGTAATAAGCAGTATGGAATGATGATGTTGATGATGATGATGATGATGATGATGATGATGCTATAATGCATAGTACATGTCAAGTGCTGTGTATAAAGCACATCACATGTACAACAATCCTATAAGTTGTCTACTTCTATCATCTGCATTTGCAATAGAGGAAACTGACATGCTAGGTCACATATTGTGGGAACTGAGATTCATCCTCTTGCAGTCCCAATCCAGAGGTCCTTATTATACTGCTTCTCCACAGGAGTAATGATAGATACAAACACCCTTAAAGAATCAGAAGCCCTATCCTAATGAAAATAAGAAAGAGTGATAACTAAAAGTTTTCACTATTTAAAACCCATTTTCCATTATCATGTGGGGTACAACTAGCTGAGGTTAAGCATACATTTATGCCCATGATCTTGATTTTTGCATTGCACTATTTCAGAGGTAGTCAGGGTATCTAGCTTGCGCCTAGAACCACATATCAGTCTTTCTGTGCCAGGCAGAATCAGATCCACCAATATTCTAATGCTGAAATTAGAGAGCTCAAACAACAGCTGATTGCACACCATGAGATCCACTAAAATCTGACAGCAGGTGTAGTCACCAATTTTGACCATAATGACGGCAATAAGGAGACTTTCTGTTAAAGGGGACAAGAGAGCAGATATCTGGCATCGGGCACTGGAAAAAAAGCAAGACAATTTTAAACAAGTACCACATGTGGTGACTCATTAGATGTTGAGAGCTAATAAGAGGTTGAAGATTTTTAGCTTAGCACTGATGCTGTGGACAGCAGGATATCCTAACATCTAGAAATTGAGAATGAATCAGGAGGTGGTGATAAATCCTGTGTTGATGCCTGGGGTGTGGAACTGTTATATTTTTAGGATAAAGGCAAAGATGTAAAAATCCAAGAGCATGCCGGAGTGAAGCAAATGTGCTGAGAGATCCGTGTGTTTGTATATTCCCTCATTCACTAAGCGAGTACGATGTGATAGGTAGCGTCCCAGATTTCAGAATACAGAAGTTAACAAGAAAGAGGTGGCTTTTTCCTGAGTTTATAATCTCAGAAAAGAAATAATGAACAAGATAAAGATTATAAAGTGTGATGAGTGTTGGGATCCTAGAAATATAGGTAGGATACTATGAGGGCCATGGTCTATAGGTGTGAAGAAATTTCAGTGGAGGTGCAGGCCCAGGACAAGAAGGAGTAATGTGAATAGGGAGGGAAGTCTCATGAACAGGGGCATGAGTATGTAAGAAGGTCAGAGATGGCAGGTGCTGGGGGTGACCAGCGAGGATGGAGACGTGGGCAGGGGTCAATGTTTATACTCTATACAAAAACATCTCTATTCTTACAGACAGAAAAGTTATTTTAATAGCCACCTTTTTTTAAAAAGCAGGCAGCTAAGAAACATTTATATTTTGAGAAACAGCTGTATGTTATGCCCTGAACAAGATAAAGTCCCTGCCATCAAGGAGCTTATCTGTTAGTGGAGGGATTCAGATAAGAAACCCATAGAAGAATAAATACAAATAAATACCTACTGGTTGCTAAGGAAAAAGATGAAGTAAGGGGTTAGGGGAGAGTGGGAGCAAAGGGCCAGGGGACACTTCACCTCTGGTGGTCAAGAATGACCTCTGTTGGGGAGGAAATATTTGAATTGAGGTCTGAACATTGAGAAAAGAGGAGGCATGCCAAGCAGAAGGATCAGCAAATACCTTGCACTGGACGCAAGCAGGTGTGTGTCAAGGCCCAGGAATTAGTCCAATTTGGCCAAAAAAGAAGGAATAAAGGGAGGTTTAAGGGAAATGATATCAGAGAGGTGAGTAGTGGACAGATTAGGTACAGTCTTAAAGGAAAAGTGGTCAAATGTTGCATTTGACCCAAGATAACCCCAGTTATTGCTCTTTAATCCAGTTTAATCCTATATAATAAAAGGCTAATATGCAAATCAACCAAACAGCAGAACGACCAGTCATTATGACATGCACTGACCACCAAGGGGCAGAAGCTCAATGCAGGAGCTGCCCCCTGGTGGTCAGTGCGCTCACACAGGGGGAGCACCACTCAGCTCATGCCTGGTGAGTGCAGCAGCAGTGGCAGGAGCTTCTCCAGCTTCCACAGAAGCACTAAGGATGTCCAACTGATGGTGTCTCTCCCCCCCCGCCGCCCCAGGGCTCCCGGACTGTGAGAGGGTGCAGGCAGGGCTGAGGGACACCCCCCGCCAGTGCACAAATTTTATGCACCGGGCCTCTAGTTATCGATAATGCCCTGCTTGCTTAACTCTCTAAAGCTTATAGAGTATAACACAAAGCTAAGATTTTGCAGTTCAGATAAAAGCCTTTGGGAACGTTTAAGAAAGAGAAAGACACAATCTGATTCATGCTTTAGGAAGTTGCTCTGGCTGCAATTTAAAGAAGTTCTGTGAGGGGAAAAATAGGAGGGCTCACATTTCCATTTATTTGGCTAATGGCCCCGATACCCTAAGAACTTCCTGTTTTTTTCACGGTGCTCCAGAATCTTGGATTGTGCAAAGAATCTTGACTTTGTCTCTACTCCTATATCATGGTAGAATGCCCTCTACAATAGGTGATGCTTACAACTGGCCTTAATGAAATGGAAACAAACGTCAGGTTTTAAAGAGAAAACCGTCATCAAATAAAGAAGTGAGACACAGAATAAAAACACAGTTTTTGGAGCAAGACAGAGCCAGATATGAATCCTGACCCTTTACAACAGGGGTCCTCAAACTTTTTAAACAGGGGGCCAGTTCACTGTCCCTCAGACCGTTGGAGGGCCGGACTATAGTTTTAAAAAAAACTATGAACAAATTCCTATGCACACTGCACATATCTTATTTTGAAGTAAAAAAACAAAACAGGAACAAATACAATATTTGTATTTGCATGTGGCCCGTGGGCCATAGTTTGAGGACCCCTGCTTTACAAGGTTTGTGACCTTGGACAAATCACTTACTCTCTCTGAGCCTTTGATTTGCCATCTGAAAAATAGAAATAATAATAACCACATGGCTGTCATTAAGTATTAAAAATAAGGTATGTAAAGCACTGCCTGGTGAATAATTTAATATTATAAAAAGAAATTAAACAATAAGATTCTTCAGTGATATTTCAAAATGCCAGCTCTACCTGACAAAGTGATTTTCAAATGACTGAAGACATCACTTTTCCTAGTTCACTTTGAACCTTTGTTTAAAGCAATCCATTCTCTCCTCAAACTAATGGACACACTGATATGCACATGAAATTTTGCAAACACTTATTTGCTGCATGCTCTGAAACAATTTTTGCAAAACTGTTGGTGGGCCTTTTAAAATAGAAACTGAGCTGGCAGTCACAGAACTGTAATTCTATGCAAGCCCTATCCTCCATATTCCAACTTTCTTGGGAAAGTGACTTTAATCTTCCCCCTATGTCGCTTATATTCCTCTCTACCTTAGTCTATCTGACCTCACTAAGCAAATGGATAGGTTTCAAGGGACTATAAGACACACAAAAAGAAAGCAGTATAATAATAAAGAAAGAAGAAAACTATCAAAGGTCTCCAGTAATCACTACAGCAATGTTTTCCTTTATTGATTTTTGTCCTAAAAAATCAGGACAAGTCTGACTATTCCTGAAATATACACTCTCATTGTCTCCACTCCCGTAACTAGGATAAGGTGACCCAAATCTTTGTGATTTATCACTGGTGCTAAGGACCACAAACACGTATCAACACCTAAAAGAACAGCCTTTCTCAGAAATCTTAAGTAGTATGTAATTAGAGTAGCTCTAGAAGGAGTCATAGTAAATCTATCACAGACACTTGCATTAGAATTCGAGAGCTGCCACAAACTGCGCTGCATAAACAACAGGACTTTGTCTCACCGTGCCAGTGGCCAGAAGTCTTAGATCAAGGTATTGGCAAAGTTGTTCCTTCTGAAAGCTGTGAAAGGGTATAGGTCCCATGCCTATACAATAAAAAGAAATGAGCTATTACACTATGAAAAGACATAGAGGAACCATAAACGCATAAAACCATAAGTGAAAGAAGCCAATTTGAAAAATATATATATCTATATATATAAAAGCCTAAGCAACTGCACGACCAAATGACAGGT
>NW_005881629.1:0-5676 GCF_000147115.1 Myotis lucifugus | reverse complement strand
TGATCCGTAAGCGTGGTCTGAAAACAGAAGTTCCCGTCCGTCGCTGTCCGTCGCTCCGTGAGCTTAGACGTGATAAAGGGACGCGCAGGGGGGCGCGGACACTCAGCCTCACGCCCAGCGGAGAGCCGGCCGGCCTCCTGCTGACCCGGACGCGCCTGGCTCTGGCACCAGCTCTGTGGCCTCCGTGGTCAAACCCGTGGTCCCGCCATCACCCGTCCGAAGGGCTGCATCTAAGGCCCTAGATGGAGAGACTCGGATTAGAATCCCACTTCCTGGTCTTGGGTCTACCCGTTCACGTTCCGTTTCCTTTTCATCGGGTATCATGGGGTTGAGGTAAACACACACCTTCCTTCACACCATCATCATCATCATCATCATCGTCATCATCGTCATCACCAGCCGAGGCCCCCACCTCCCGATGTTTTCCTTATCATCATCTCCATCCCCACGGCCCCTTTGGATACACGCCAGGTACACCCTCCCTACTTTTTAAAAAAATAGTTTTTAATGTTGGTTTTTTTTTTTAATTTCAGAGAGAGGAAGAGAGAGAGAAACACCTATCGGTTGCCTCCTGTACACACACCGACTGGGGCTTGACCCCGAAACCCAGCGATGTGCCCTGACCGGGAATTGAACCCACACCCTTGTGGTTTACGGGACGACGCTCCAACCCACGGAGCTCCCCGGCCAGGGCACTTTTGTTCTTTTTTAACGGTCTGCAGATTAAAGCAAACATCTCAAACGCTTTGTTTTCATTAAAGCCTTGGAGTTCGGCTGAAAATTTTTAATATTCCATTTATAAATCCACCGTTTCAGAACGCTCCAAGAAGACGTCTTAATGGGCCCGTGGACTAAATTCCTTTGAATATTTCCAAGTTGCGTTCGTAAATTTAATGTGTTTGGCTTCCTTTCAAGCAATGCGTGTGCCTCATTAACAGAGAAAGCTCTCTTCGATGCTTAAGCAGCCCCCGTAAATCTGGCCCATAAACTTCCAGAAGCTTCCCGGGTTCTCTTAAACATTCCGATCTTGTTCAGACTCAGGTAAATTATCTTAAAATTGCAAACCTAAAATTAATGTCTACGTTTCCCGAGCTGGAGCCACCAGGCTAACATCTTACCCGATGGGACGGAGCCTCTGAAATATTTAAACCCTTTACATACAGAGCATTTCCCAATAGTCACTGGCGGGCGGAGCACACAAGCTGTGAGTCAGCGGGCCTGGTTTCCGTTATCACCGATGCTTAATGATTCGTGTTCCTGGACGTTGGACTCGCTACGGAAATGCTCTGACCCTCCCCAGCACAAGGAGGTGCGGGTCCCAAACAAATAGAGCTCCATCGCCCCCCAAATAATTAGAACGCGCCCCTCCGTGGGCCGAGATTGCTTGTTGACAATTTGGGGTGCGGTGTGTGCAGCACAGGTGGTCTGGAGCCCCCAAACGCCTGGCTGATTCTTCTCAACACCCAGGCGGCCACTTCAGGATTTTTCTAGAACATCCTTGAAAGCCAGGGTCTCCAAGTCCACGGCCTCCAAATCCGGTCGTCCCCCTCCGTCACTCACCTGCTAGTTCATTTCAGTTTAGGTCTGAGCCCTCCCTCTCCCCCCTCCAGGCTGGTTCTCCCCTGAGGCCCTCTGTTCTGAGCCCCCCCCCCCCAGTTCTCCCAGCATCCAGGCCCCTTGGATCCCGCTGCTTCCCGCTCCCCTGCTTCCTAGTTGACTTTATCTTGAAATGACCCAGCTAATCCCACAGACACGTCCCCTGGGGGCTTTCCCCCCCCCCACCTCTCCAGGGACAAGAGGCTCTGGGGAGCCCCCGGAGTCCTTGCTGGGCGCCCAGGGCCTGCGCCCTTCTTCCTTATCGCGTTGGGACTGTGGGTGTCATTCTCTGATGCTCAGACAGGGGCTGGAGGGCGTGCGGAGAGGACCCGCAGCTCCTGCTGCTGTAATTCACCCCACTCCCCAGAGCCCCGGGACTACCGTGCGTATCAATACGTTTGCTCCAACGTGAAGTGGCGATGTTCCCAGCGTGTAACGTTCGGTTCTTTTTGAGTCCTTCTGGCATTAAATGGAGCACACACAAGTGGGATCCTGATAAAACCGCTCATGAACTCTCCCTGGACTGGGAGGAGGGCGTGGCTCCAGGGAGGCGGGGCTCCCCGGGGGCGGGGCTCCCAGGAGGAGTGGTTCATAGGGCGGGGCTCCAGGGGGGCGGGGCTCCAGGGGGCGGGGCTCCCGGGGGCGGGGCTCCCGGGGGCGGGGCTCCCGGGGGCGGGGCTCCCGGGGGCGGGGCTCCCAGGGCGAGCTCCCACAAAGAGGGCTGTCAGTGCTAAAACCAGGAACCTCAGACAGACAGGGTGTGTGTTCCTCGGTCTACTGCTACGTTAGGCGCCACTCACTCTAAAACTTCCACTCAATGGCATGAATTCATTTAATCAAATCTCGACGTCAAGACTACTTTTTTATAAGAATAGTTTATTGATTTTTAGAGAGAAAGGAAGGGAGAAGGAGAGAGAGAGAGAAACATGGACCTGCTGCCTCCTGCACGCCCCCTCCTGGGAATGGAACCAGGGACCCTTCAGTGCACAGGACGACACCCAACCCACTGAGCCACATCGGCTGGGGCCAGATTACCTCCTTCACAGGCCTCAGAAGAGCAACAGCCTTCCCTGTGCTCTTGAATAAAGTCACTCACAAGTCGCCAGCCTGTAAGCAGCCGGCACGGCCAGGTCAAAGGAGATGCCGGGGAAGAAAAAGCAGCCTTATATGGACCCAAAACAAAGGACTTTCACACACCAGGACGCTCGCTCGGCTTTGAGAATTCAGAGCCGATGCAGCCCGGGAGACGCGGGCCTTTTAAGATGGGATGAAGTTATTCACACCGAGTGGTGTTTATTCTCCAGCCACCCAGACACTGAAGAGAGATCTTCTGACAAGTAGACAAACATGCGCTGAGCTCTCCTTCCAAAGAGGCAAAATATCAACTTGAAAAAGCGATCTGTTTGTACAACCCGGGGGGGAACATGGACCAGGAGCGGGAAGGCTGTGAAGACAGAAATTCCTCCGGCTTTGAAAAGCGACCTGTTTGTTTGGTTGCTTCAATGGAGCAAAGGAGAAGGGAGGGAAGCGTGTTGGGAGGGGGGAGGGGGGCGGGTGGGAGGGAGGAAAGGACGGAGCGGGGAGGGAAATTCTAGGGATGATCTATTAGACATCACAGAGCCCTTCCCAGGGACTAATAACAAGAGCACAGGAGCGCCTTCTGGGAACAGTAATTATATGGAACTCATTGTCTTTAATCGATGCCACTAAAATTAGAAATAGACGCAGGAGGAGTTGAGACAAATGGGTGGATCACAGCCAGGACCCGTAAATCACTTTAAATCGGGGACTTTATGGGACTTTCTCGACAGCTCCTTGGACAACCTTTCCTTTCAAGGGTGCGGCGCTGGAGGGTCGCCCTTCCCTGGGGTCAGCGTCCCCCGTCAGCGTCCCCCTAAAATGCAGGACCCCTGTGACGTCAGAACGCGATCCTATTCGGAAACAGGGTCTGCGCGGATGTCATTGGTGAAAATGAGGTCATGCTGGATTGGGGGTGGGGGTGGGGGGGGCGCCTCCATCCTGAGACAGGCGTCCCTGCAGAGAGAGGATGCTTTGCCGGACGGAGATGAGGAGACAGCTTGGCCAAGTTGTCACGCAGATTAAACCGGACACTGTGTTGAAGAGCACCTGCGACTTGACAAGCCTCAATCCAATACCCCTGCTATTTCCAATATTATTTTAAATATATTTGTCTTAACTGATTGCAGAGAGGGAGGGAGAGAGAGAAACATCAATGACGAGAGAGAATCATGGATCGGCTGCCTCCTGCACGCCCCACACTGGGGGTCGAGCCCGCAACCCGGGCCTGTGCCCTTGACCAGAATCGAATCCAGGACCCTGCAGTCCGCAGGCCGACGCTCTATCCACTGAGCCACACCGGCCAGGGCTTTCCCATATTATTAATAGAATATCCCCAATGGTATTGATGATCCTCATAATCCTGGAACTCACACAGAGGAGGGCTGGACGGTCCAGCTCTGTGTGGAAGGCACTGACCGCCCCCTGGTGGCAGCATCCGGTAGCGCGGGTCCTTGTTCTCCAAGGTGACCCAGCCTCGCCATGGCTTCATCTCCAATTAGACAGAGAGAGAGAGAGAGAGAGAGAGAATCAACTGATTGTCACAGAACTTCACACTTGAAGTCATTAAAGGCACACCTGGATGCTCGGACCAGGAGTTTAAGCTCAGAGACGTCAAGGAGCCGTCTACTTACCCTTCCCTAGACCATGTTTCCACGTTTCCGGAGCCGCTGAAACCTGCGGGGAGGGGGGGGGGGCAGTCTGCATAAGCGGCCTTTTGCGCCCCCTCTTGCATACACAGCCCGGCAATAGGGTACATGCTTACGACATGTTAGTCGCATGAGCTAATGAGGGACACGCTTGGTCATGCCCACAGGGTGCATGTACGGAGGGGTCAGTACGGCCAGTCTGTCCTCAGCGAATTATCCGCTGGGTGTGTGTGACCTCGGCCGTCACAGGGGCCACGACAGGTAACAACGAAGGGACCGGGTCCAGAATGTTTGTGGGAACCGACAGCAAAGAATTAGGACCTAACAATGACGTAGGAGAAACGCCTTTAAAAACGGTTTTACCATAAGCACCACGGACTTTCCTCAGGGCTTAACTGGTGCCTCGAAAGGGCATTTCTGCCGGACTGGCGAGGCTCAGGGGCTGAGCGGCGACCTAGGAACCAGGAGGTCAGGGTTCAATTCCGGGTCAGGGCACAGGCCCAGGTTGCAGGCTCGATCCCCAGTAGGGGGCGTCCAGGAGGCAGCCGGCCCATGATTCTCTCTCATCATTGATGTTTCTCTCTCTCTCTCTCTCTCCTTCTCTCTTCCTTGCTGAAATCAATAAAAATATATTTTAAAAATAAATAAATATAATAAAACCTATTCCTAGCTTGAAAACCCCCCACAAATCATACAATCGTCTAAGCAGGAGCCCTGGTCCGGGGGCTGCGAGGGGGAGGGGTGGGAGGTGGGGGACCAGGCCTCCCCTGGGAATCCTCCTCCTCCCCCCAACCCCCCGCCGCCTCCGGCACCCGCAGGCCCGCCCTTGCCCAGATCTTGGGGGTCAGGCACCGTCTTTTTGGGGGATGGGCAGGGGGGAGTGGGGAGGGGGAACGGTCGTTTAAGGCCACGATAATCCAGCCGGATGTCGGGCGGCCGCTCGGAAGGGCCGCGACGGTCGGCCGTGCGCCCCGAGCCGCTCTGAACGGTAATTCACCGGAGCCTTTTCGGGGACCCCACGGCCCCACGAGGGATTAGCAGTCGGTGCGGCCGCTGTTGAATGGAGAGGCCTCGCCTGGGGCTGAGCGGCTCACGGGCTGGAAGGTGCACTGAGGACACGGAGCTGAGGGCTCAGATCAGAGGCGCCCTGAATGGACAGCGTCCCGCTCCCGGTGAGCGCACTGAGTTTGCATGTAAATCCGGCTTAGCCAGCGGCGGCGGCTGCTTAGCAGAGGTGTGTGTGTGTGGGGGGGGGGGGGGTTGGGGAGGTTTTTGAGAGCCTCTTAAGAAACCCGTGAGGCGAGGGGGCCCAATGTGGAATGGGGTACCCCGAGAAAAACCTTCCCTCCCCGAG
>NW_005881628.1:0-5676 GCF_000147115.1 Myotis lucifugus | reverse complement strand
GTCATAAATTAAGGAAGGGTCCAATTAGAAAGGCTCATGTCTCAGACAAAGAACTACCAGCATATATAAACCAGAGACAAAAAGACTTAGAAAAAAATTTGACTTTTCCCATTTCTAGAGAGAGCAGATTTTTCCCATTTGGGGACCCCTTATCAGGGAGAGTTTGTATATGCTTCTAATAAACTGCCACATTTTTATTTAAAATCATTTAGTCTGGCCGAAACCGGTTTGGCTCAGTGGATAGAGTGTCGGCCTGCGGACTGAGAGGTCCCGGGTTCGATTCCGGTCAAGGGCATGTACCTGGGTTGCGGGCACATCCCCGGTGGGGGATGTGCAGGAGGCAGCTGATCGATGTTTCTCTCTCATCGATGTTTCTAACTCTCTCTATCTCTCTCCCTTCCTCTCTGTGAGAAATCAATAAAATATATTTAAAAAAATAAATAAATAAAATAAAATAAAATCATTTAGTCTGCAAATTTATTCTTCAAACTTCATAGGACAAGAACCTTTATTAGAAAACATGTTGTGTGTGTTTTTTTAATTAGAGTGATAGCTCTTTTTTAAATTTTTTAAAATATATTATATTGATTTTTTACAGAGAGGAAGGGAGAGGGATAGAGAGTTAGAAACATCAATGAGAGAGAAACATTGATTAGCTGCCTCCTGCATACCCCCTACTGAGGATGTGCCCACAACCAAGATACATGCCCTTGACCAGAATCGAACCTGGGACCCTTCAGTCTGCAGGCCGACGCTCTATCCATTGAGCCAAACCGGTTAGGGCTAGAGAACGTTTTTAAATGATTTTTTATTGTTTAAAGTATTACATATGTCTCCTTTTCCCCCCATTGACCCCTCCCAGCCACTCCCACCCCCCAGGACAAGCCTCCACTGCCCCAGGGTCCATGTCCATTGGTTATGCTAATATGCATGCCCTTCGGTTGATCTCTTAACACATCCCCCACCCCCCACCCCGTCCCCCTGCCTTCCTGCTGAGGTTGGATGGTCCCTTCAGTGTTTCTCTGTCTCTGGATCTATTTTTGTTCCTCAATTTATGCTGTTCATTATATTCCACAAATGAGTGAGATCATGTGATATTTATCTTTCTCCAACTGGCTTATTTCACTTAGCATAATGAATTTTTTGAAACATAAATATCTGTATCAATTAGTTTTTATTTCATATCAATCATTTCAAAAGTTAGTGATGTAAAACAATTTATTTAGATCATAATTCTGTTAGGCATTTCTTTTGTTCTGAGCCATGCTCAGATAATCTGGCTGGTCCTGCTCATCTGGCTAGTGTTAGATAGCCTTATTCACATGACTAGCAGTTGGTTGGCCATTGACTGTGGCCAGTGGGTGACAGGGACCACTTGGCTCTCATATCCAACAAACTAGTCCATATTTTTCACAGAACAGCTGGGTTCCAAGAAAGAATAAACCCCCAAGCACAATCACTTTTCAAGTGCCTGAATGATGTCACAATAGAAAACCAATCAGAACAGCACAGAGTCAGATTTAGCGGGTTCTCAAAGTTGTAGAACAAGGGTAGTGTTACAGGGATAGAAATAATTGCTGGCATTTTTGTACTTTTCCTGCACAAGAGCTTATAGATTATGTTACTTCATTTTATGTTCTAGAACTTTTATAGATGAAAATATGTTCATCAATTTCTTCTTTATTTTTTAAAAATTTTGTATTGATGTTATGTATTCACTCCATCTTGCATCTATATATATAAAACTCTAATATGCAAATAGACCAAACTGCAGAACAACCACACAACTGAACAACCAGTCTCTATGACGTGCACTGACCACCAGGGGGCACGCACGGAACATGGTGGGCATTGGCCGCAGCAGGATGGTGGAGCAGGTGAGCAGGGGGGAGGGGGTGGGGAGGGTGTAGACCAAGGCAGGGTGCTGGACACTGTCATCGAGGTGAGCCTCTGGTGGTTACTGAAAATTCTTTGCTCTCGTGTGCCATGGTCCTGCCTGGCACTTGCACCTGCTGCTGGCACTGGCCCTGCTTGAACCAACAACCAGTGCTAGAGCCACCGCTTTCACCCGCTGCCGGTGTCCGGTGCCCGGTGCTGGTCCCAATAGTTCGGTGCCATCAGTGTGTGGGAGCGGTGGCTGCAGGCCCTGATCACCCCTGAGGACTTCTCCACCTCCCCCTACTCCTGAGGGGTGATCAGGGCAGCAGCCACCACTTGCACCCACTGCTGGCCCTGGCCCCAGTCGCTCTGCACTGTCAGCGGGTGTGAGCAGGGCTGGTGCTGTCAGTGGATGGGAGTGGTGGCAGTGAGAGTGGGGCTGTTGGCAGACAGGGGACTGGGGGCTGTGGCAGGAGGGGCTGGGCTAGGGCGCAGAGGATGGGTTGAGACCCACCCCTGTGTTCACCACAGCCTCACAGCCCACAGTTCCTTTCAAGGTGCCTGAATTTGTGCACTGGGCCCCTGGTATATTAATAATTTCTGATAGTATGTTCTTGTTGAAACTTCCTCACTGTTTACCTACTTGTTGCTTTAGTACTCTCCTCTGATCTTAAGCTGGAGGGCTTGTTGATATAAATTTACATTTCCTGTACAGCAATTTAACAGAATGACTCTAATAGCAAGGGAACCATAGCTCTGGGCAGTTCCAGCAGAGGAACTTCATTTCTGGGTAGTTTATTCTCTGTGTTAATGAGATGGTTGCCCTGGGAGCAAGGTTTCTACATTTAGCTTTATGATTGACCTGGCTTTCTTGCCAGCTACCATTATAGTTTTAGCTTCATAGCTAAGCTCAACTTACTTTCTGGTGTATCAGGGAAAACTCCAACCACTGGGTAATCCTAGTTATTCCTTATTCCATTAATGCTTTTGATTCTCTGCAGGTAGGATCATTTTAATTGTTGTATTCTTTGTCTGGCCTGTGCCCCCCACTGTTACAGAAAGCTGTTCTCTACATTAGGAAAAGTTAATGTAATTCTCCTAGGATGCCCTGTTTCCCTGGATGAACACTGCCTTCACAGCAAATACAATGACAAGTTGATTCTCTGTATGACTCCAACCTAGCCCTATCTGCACCATGCCAGTAAATATTGGAATGCCTCCTTTGATCAGGTTAACTTGTTTTATATTTTCTCTTTAGGTGATCTCATCTATACCCATGACTTTGTCACATATGGTCAAATCAATCATAAATCATTATATCCATGCAATACCCTATTAGGGTTGCCAACGGAGGTAAGCATGAGGCCAAAAGTGGTAAGTAATTATAAATTTATTAGGTCATCTGGATACTAGATGGACTGAGCCCCCAAATGGTGCAAGGGGCAACGAGTCAGAGGTTTTAAAGGACTGTAGGTGGGAGAACCAAGATGGCGGCATAGGTAAACACCTATACTTGCTGCCTCTCACAACCACATCAAAATTACAACTAAAAGACAGAAAAACTATCATCCAAATCCACAGGAAAGCTGGCTGAGTGGAAGTACTACAACCAGAGAGGTGAAGAAAGTGCATTGAGACTGGTAGGAGGTGCGGAGGAGCAGAACGGGCTGGCACCCAGGTGAGCTGCTTTTTTAATCAAGAGGGAGATACAAGCTCTGGCTTGCTCTGAACTTCAGTTCCGGGTGAGACTCTGGGACACCCAGACACATATGGGGAGAAACTGGACTGTCTGGAATCAGGGCAGGAACGCGAGGGTGGCTTTCTTTCAGACGAAGTGCTTGCAGCAGTCATTGTTCCTGCGCTGGGACCTCTCCAGTGCAGGGCTGACTGGTAGCCATTGCTGTTTGCTCCACCCTGGTGATTCCCTGAAACCCCTCCCCACCCAATTTACACCCCCACCCAAGCTGTGTGAAGCAGCTTTTGCATATGAATGGCCTGTCTTTTCTCAGCCTAAAACCTGTCAAACAGGCAGCAGCTGGGTCAGGGAGCCCCAAAGCTATTAAAAGAAGGCCCAAGGCTGGCCGCAGCAGCCTGCCTTGCTCCACAGCTGGGCCTCGTCTGGGCACTTCCAAACCCAATACAAAGAGGAGGAATCTGCAGATCTCTCTGTAGCTCCTGCTGGGTGGTCCCAGGCAGTGGCTGACTTTGCACCTCCTTGGAGATCCAAGAGCCAGTGTACCCAGTGGTCAGAGTGAGACCATACCGGATTACAACTCTTCACATCCATAAGAGACACTCTCAAGGGGCAGACTCAGTGAGTACCAAAGCCCCACTGAAGCAAGTCCTGCCCCATAAGGGTGTCTCCAGCACAGCAGCTCTTCCATTGTAGACACAGCGGGTCCTCACAGCCAATTGGCCTGGAGGTCAATTCCTCCCAGTGATACCAATAGCAATCAAGGCTTAACTACAACAAGACTGTGCACACAGCCCACAAAGGCGTGCACCAAGAGTGTCCACCTCAGGTGATTGGGGAGGCCGAGCCACTGGGCCCTATAGACACCTTCCACACAAGGCCACTCTATCAACTCAAGGAGACTTAAGCAGCTCCCAATACAGAGAAAAAAAACACAGGGAAGCAGCCATAATGCGGAGACAAAGAAACTTGTCACAAGTGAAAGAAATAGAAGAAAGCAAACTACTGAATATAGAGTTCAAAATCACAGTTATAAGGTTACTCAAGAATCTTCTAGAAATCTCTGAGGAACTTAGTGAGACCTTTAAGGATCTTAGTGAGAATGCCAAAAAAAAAGGAAAAGGACCAGTCAGAAATTAAGCATATACTGACTGAAATAAAGAATAATATAGAGAGATTCAACAGTAGACTAGAGGATCCCAAGAATCAAGTCAAAGATTTGAAATAGGAGGAAGAAAAAACACCCAACCAGAAGAGCAAAAAGAAAAAAAAAGAATCCAAAAATATGAAGATAGTGTAAGGAGCCTCTGGGACAACTTCAAGTATACCAAACATCCAAATTATGGGGGTGCCAGAAGAAGAGAGAGAGCAAGATATTGAAAACCTATTTGAAGAAATAATGACAGAAACTTCCCCTACCTGGTGAAAGAAATAGACTTACAAGTCCAGGAAGTGCAGAGAACCCCAAACAAGAGGCATCCAAAGAGGACCACACCAAGACACATCATAATTAAAATGCCAAGGGCAAAAGACAAAGAGAATCTTAAAAGCAGCAAGAGAAAAACTGTTACCTACAAGGGAATACCCATACGACTGTCAGCTGATTTCTCTACAGAAACTATGCAGGCCAGAAGGGAATGGCAAGAAATATTCAAAGTGATGAATAGCAAGAACCTACAACCAAGATTACTCTATCCAGCAAAGCTATCATTTAGAATTGAAGGTCAGATAAAGAGCTTTGCAGACAAGAAAAAGCTAAAGGAATTCATCACCACCAAACCAGTATTATATGAAATGCTGAAGAGTATTTTTTAAGAAGAGGAAGAAGAAGAAAAAGGTAAAGATAAAAAATTATGAACAACAAAGTGACAACAAATACATATCTATTAACAAGCAAATCTAAAAATCAAATGAACAAAAAATCTGATGAACAGAATAAACTGGTGAATGTAACAGAATCAGGGGTATGGGTAGGGAGCAGACTGACATATCTTGTGGGGAAGAGGGTGTGGAGGGTGTGGGAAGAGATTGGACAAAGAGCTTACACCTATGGAGGAAGGCATTGCCGACCGCAAGGGCCTGGGGTTGGGTGGGAACTGGGTGGA
>NW_005881627.1:0-5677 GCF_000147115.1 Myotis lucifugus | reverse complement strand
TTGGATATTGAGTCTTGAAGATTTTAACACTCCGGTGTGGGGTGAATTTCCCGCCAAGATATAAGATGGCTCTGTCTTTTGGTTTTGTTCCATCCACCAAAAGGGTGGATTACAAACAAATATTTGGTAATACGCAGTTACAATTGGCCCGAGTTTACACGTTTCCCGCACTCCACCGCAAATCTATATGAACCGAGTTAAAGACGGCTCCCGCGGAGTACGCGCAATTCACGCGAGCCGACTTAACTCGTTTCCCCCACTCCAAGTGTTAATAACAAAGGACAACCAAGTGGAAAACTGACTGCTTTCAACAAAAAAATGAGCCATGTATTAGTGGTCTTCCCCATTTCATTTTTGTCATTCTTGATCCTAGATAGAGTTTCTGTCCTGAGTATTTCTTTATATCCTACCCTAAAGAAAGCACCAAAAGTCGCCTTTGACTATCTTCCTTCAGTCTGGAGATTCCATTAAGCTCTAAATTTCCATATCCTTTCTTCCTCCTCCTAGGCTCTATCTCATCTGTTCTAACTTTAAGATAAGTGTTCTCTAGGTTATGTGAGAGTATTACAGAGGAGTCAGTAGAAAGATTTTTTTAAACAGAAATATAAGAACACAATTAAGATTTATAACTATTATATATGTATTTATATATATATCAATATATGTATATGAATGTCTGTATATATATATATTTTATTCTTCTTATAGAAAATAAGACAATTAATAATAAAAGAATAAACTGTTTCATGTACTCACAACTGTAAACCTACTTTTGTCACACCACATATATGGAGAGAGAGAGAGAGACAAATAGGTGCCATTACTTAGAATATGGGCCACTACCGAAAATGAAGCATCTTTAAGGAAGTTGGGTAGAAATTGAAAGCCTCACTTATTTGCTATTAGTGGATTGAGACATTTGATGTTTGTGTGTGTCTGATTAAGTGGCTTTATGCATCATACCATATAATGTACCATAATTAGCCATCATAAAATGCAAAGAGCCCTAAGAAAGTTCCTGTAAGGAAACTGTGGTTTGACCACCATCCAATAATGCTAGAATAAATAAACAAGAAAATGGCTAAGCCGACACTTCTACTTTAATACCTCTCTCTGTGCTACATCTCTGTCAGGAACTGCAGACAAAAATAATTACTGCCAGTCGTTTGCTACCTGGCAGATAATGGAAAAATTAAGCATATAATTTACCTTTTTGAAGCAAATAAAACATTTTAATTATAGTTACTACAGCAAGTAATTTCTTAAAAAAACTTTTACTTTGAAGACATTTTTTATGTTGGATATTCCAAAATATTACCATGGTTTTAAGATTTTGTTGTTGAATGTAAGGTACTGGAATGAAGTTCTCTTTAGATATTTTAATAACTTAGAATTAAAACACAAAGCAAAAAAATTTATTTTAGACAATATAAAAGTATTCTATACAAGGCTGGATTTATTTCTTAAAAATATCAAAGTACATTGCTGAAACCGGTTTGGCTCAGTGGATGGAGCGTCGGCCTGCGGACTGAAAGGTCCCAGGTTCGATTCCGGTCAAGGGCATGTACCTGGGTTGCAGGCACATCCCCAGTGGGAGATGTGCAGAAGGCAGCTGATCGATGTTTCTCTCTCATTGATGTTTCTAGCTCTCTATCTCTCTCTCTTCCTCTCTGTAAAAAATCAATAAAATATATTTAAAAAATATCAAAGTAAAATTTCTTTCTTCATATTTACAGGAACATTTTATTGATACCAGGGAGGATAGAGAACAAATAATTATTGTGTATGTAAAATACCTGAATTAATAAAATATGGTGGAGACATGAAAGAATTAATCAGTTCTGTGGCAGGTGTATATGGGGGGCGGGTGGAGAAATAAAGCAAAAATTTATATATATATTTTTAAATCGTCACCCGAGGATATGTTTATTGATTTCATAGAGAGGAAGGATAAGAGAGAGAAAGAGGGAGAAACATCGATGAAAGAGAGAAACATCCATTGGTAGTCCCCCATGTGTGCCCTGACCAGGGATCAAACCCACAACCAAGGTATGTGCCCTGACCAGGAATCAAACCCGCAACATTTTGGTGCACAGGATGACACTCCAACCAACTAAACCACCCAGCCAAGGCAAAAATTTAATTTTCTTTACTTGGCCCTTTAAGAATGTATCAGGGAAATGATGGGGAAGTTATTTTAGAGACCAAAATACTAGGTGAACAGCCTTTGAAACACACTGATGCATTCCCTAGGGTAACTGCAAGAAAGAAGAAAAGGGAGGAGCCAGATTATCACAGGAGGACGTGGAGGAGAGGAAGGGGACACCACAGCTGGACTGGGACCGGTCTTACATGCCAGGCTGCAGAACCTGCGTTTGCTTCTCTTGGTAAAGAGGAATAATTGAAAGTTTTAAGGTAAAAAGTGAAATATGTAATCATAATGATCACTTTGGTAGCAATAAATAAAAGAGGGGAAAATATATTGGAAATAAGGAGACTCACGGGAAGTCTCCTTAATCGCCATAATGGAGGAAAGAAGTATACCTGTAAGGGACTTCATGACTGTATATTATTGTATCTTCATGCTTGTGAAGTAGACACCATTGACCATCTTTGCAAATGGAGAAACCAATGGTGAGCTGAAGTAGACTGACTCTGGCCATTAAGAAGTTAGAGGCCACTCTGAGATCTCTTCCTAAGCCTTACCATTTCTGCCCAACTCCCTAACCTCTTTTCACTTCTTAGCAGAAAGCAAACACATAAGGAACAAAAAAATACTTGGCTAATTCTTCCTCCAAAAATGTTAACAATTATCATGTACAAATATTTATTCTAGTATCTCATGCGTTTTACGCTTTCAATCATTAAAAATCAATAAGGATTTAACCTCGTATGGCAGGCTATGAATGTGCAAGTAAACACATTAATTTACCCTGTTAATTTATAAACAGCATTCCAAACTGAGATGTTTACAGGAGGAAAAAATGTATTTTCTTTTTACATAGAACTTCTCAGGAAATCATAAAAATGCCTTTAAAATCCAGTGAATCCAAGCCCAGTACCATCTGTTGTGGGACAGTGCCCGTAATATTTCAGAAATACTATGGAAATTCCAGACACAAGGAATTAATTCAAGGACAACCTGGTCCTTTGAGGTACAGTCCGGCAGGGCCATTAGAATTCTTTTCATAGCACCTTAATGCACTGACTCTGATATCAGATGTAAAGGGGTTTGAGTATCAGCCCTTCCTGTTACTAACCGGTTGGCAAAGTTACTATTAATCTTGAAGAAGTCATTTAGCATGACTTTCCTCCTTGTGAACCACTGGCATCACTTACTTCATCAAAGGACTATTTGAGGAGTAAACAATTTAGTCCATGCACTTGACTTTAACCCAGGTCCAGCCAAAAGTGTGACTTCCATACACAGTAGCTGTTCTTGTGATCGCCCCTTCAGAAATCATAGAATCAGAGCCGAAAGGAGCCTCAGCAATCACCTGACAAATCACCTGCTTTTACAATTGAAAACACTGAGGTTTAGACAGAAAGTATTTGCCCAAGGTCACCTTGCTTACTCCATCACAGCGCCAGGATTTCGTCCCAGATCGTTGAGATTCTGGTCTGGTGTCCTCTCTACTGAAACACACCAAGTTCAGTGCTGCAGGAGGTACCGGTATGCCGGGAGTCGTCTCACAGCAGATGTGCAGCCTTGCTTGGCACCAAAGTGTGTAGCTGAAACTCAAGCAATTTGCAGGCGCCCAGGGGAATGGGTGGAATAAATCAGAGTGAGCTTCTACCCTGGCACAGGCTGAAAAGTCAGCACAATTATCATATGTACGGCTCTCTTTCACCTTTGCATTCTTTGGGACTTATGGCTTTTTCCCCATAGGAAGTTGAAAGACAGGTAGTGCGAGACACATGCCCCAAACTCCAGAGTGAATAGCAGTTGAAACAGCTGCAGGCGCCCCCACCCTGTCAGGGAGCATCCCTGGTCTTCATCTCCAGGCTGACACATAGCTCCTGGCCCCGTCTCGCCTGTCACTCCTTCACTCCTGCGGAATGAGCAAACAGCCTGGGTCCTGATCTGAGATAGGAAAACAGCAGCATGATCCGTGGTGGCTGGGCCACTGACTCACGTGAACAGCAGTTCATGACAATGAAAAAGGGTCACACAGTTGATAGAGAAGTCCATGCTTACATTTAGTGACTGTGTGAATAAGTGCCTGACTCCTCTTCAGAAGGGAAGAAAGTCTCCCAGCAGGACTTGGCCGGAGCAGTGCAAGTTTCAACACAATCATTTTCAGTAGAGAAAGCTTTAGCTCTCTTTTAACATTGGAAACAAATACAATAAAAATAATTACAATATTACTTCCAGTAGAAGAGTTATCATCAAAATTCAATCAATATTTGTTTCCTGCTTAAAAGTCTCCTAAATGACTAAACTAGTCACCTCTGACTCTATTTTATTCTTATGAGTTAAATGACTACTGAATTTGATAATTATTAAAGGTCCCTTTCATTCTGCATAACATTGTAACAGTGAGCTTATTTATAGTGTAATGTTTAATTGTACCGATATATCTAATTCTATTTGTCTATGGTCATTTATTAGCCCATAATAGGTAGGCTTCTCATGTCCAGAATAACCTTTAAGAAAAATAATTTTATGAATTCAGGTAATTTTACAAGAAACTGTTAAAACTATTTTGCTTCTTGATACACTAAGAAAACAATAGTTGTATCTAAAGATCCAGAGATGGGAAGACATATAATAATAATTCTTTATATTAAAAACATTTCATAGCTTCCCTAAAAGTTCTATATACTATATTTTTTATTATTACAAAATCCCAAGAACTGCATATAGTGTCTTTTTCCTCCTTAAATTCTTCAATTCAGAGAGTCTATGGGACTTGCTAAAGACACATAGCTTTAGCCACAACCCAACATTATGCTTTTTGATCTCAAGTCCAAATCTTCAACACTGGTCTATGTCTGCCTCCCTGTGAGATGCTGGTGTTCCTCAATTAGGTGCATACTTCTACTGAAGAAATTAAAGTTCTCTATTTAGTGAGTCACTTAAAATATATCACTATAAATACAAACCAAATATAAATTCTTTACTAATACAAAAATATGCAACAAAAGAATCATAATAGTTCTGGGATAAAAAGTAAAAATTTAGATGAGAATACTTGGAATGAAGAGATGGGAATAGGAAGGGCATCGTATGTAAATTAAACTGTATTTTTTTAAAGAATAGCAAATATGGAAAAAATACCAGTAATTGGCCAAGTTGGCATGTAACTGACTCAAGCGTTCATTATATAAGTTCCTGTATTTTTCCCTATTTCTAATATATTTTACCACACTTTTCTTAAGATAATATATAAGTGATTATGTGCCTCTTTTACTAATACTGCACTGCATTACTTGTATCTATGTTTTGAGGAAGTCATGTGGCTGTGCCCAATCTTAACCATTCCACATCCCAGTACTTGTATATCTTTGTGTGGTTTTGTTTGGTTCTATAGTTTGTGAGTTCACTGTTTAATTCTTAATTATTTTTTGTAAAGAGGTATGCATTCCCATGTCCATGGTAGCCTTATTCATGCTAGCCTAGACATAGGAACAATTGAAGTGTCCTTTGACAGATAATTGGATAAAGAAGATGTGG
>NW_005881626.1:0-5677 GCF_000147115.1 Myotis lucifugus | reverse complement strand
GGCAGATGATAAGGGCGTTTGCATTTATCTAAGTGATGACTAATCCAGGGAGTGATGTGGTCAGGTGTGTGGAAAATTTCCTTTGGTTGTGATACAGAGGACTGATGGGAAATGTTTCAAACATTCGGTTAAGGCAGGGAGGGAGGGAGAGAACTGAAGGAGACATAGGAGACGTAGTCACTGCCATTGACAAGTGCTCATGCTAATGAAAGAAACAATCATAATACACTAAAATGAATACCAGAGAAGAGGCAGAAGTAGAATTTTGAGATCACCAAGGAGGATCAGAGAAAAGGATGAGGGGTATGGGAACGAATGGTGTGAGATGAAGATGTATTTTTTTTCTAAATATATTTTTATTAATTTCAGAGAGGAAGGAAGAGGGAGAGAGAGATAGAAACATCACCACCTCCCACACTCCCCCTACTGGGAATTGAGCCTGCAACCCAGACATGTGCCCTTGTCTGGAATCGAACCCAGGACCCTTCAGTCCACAGGCTGATGCTCTATCCACTGAGACAAACTAGTGAGGGCTGATGAAGATGTATTTAATCAGGGCACCCAGAAACACCTGAATCCTGGTCTTAACTAGTCACCCCTTTCCTACATCCACACATGTACCCCTCCCAACTCGTTCTTTACATGACAACCAGAGGAATCTTCCAAAACACAAATCTGATTACCCAATCCTCATTCCAGTGGCTTCTCTCCCATTGTCTAAGGATGAAACTCCCATTCCTAACATCCTGAAGGCTCTGCAGGATTGGTCCCTGCAGCCCGAATAACCTCAAGTCCTTGCCATGCTAGTCTTCTTTCTTCTCTTCCAGCACGCTGGGCTCTCCCTCACCCCTCCCCATCCCTGCGGAACTTTGTCCATGTTCACCTGGCCCCCACATACAGTCTGAAATGTTCTGCCCCCTCAGTTTTGTCTGATCAGTGCCCACTCATCTTTCAAACTTTAGCATGATCATTATATCTGAAATTTTTACTGACTCTACTGGGCAGGTCAGATCCTCCTAGAATCCCAAGTAGCTCTTTTTTGTGGTACTTTTTACATATGTAACGTAGGAATTATTTGAATAATGTCCATCCCTCACATCAGACTAAGTTCTGTGAAGCAAGGAGCAGGTCTTTGTTGTCCATTATATCTTCAGCAATTAATGCAATGCATGGTTTATGAGACAATAAATGTTACGTATGAATAAATGATGGAATGAATGAAGGTCTTGATAAGAAATACATACACAGAGGTGTATAGCTAGAAAAGGAATATAATGTTATAAGTGAGATTTGGCCTTAAAACTCAGGTTCTAGAAGGATACAGAAAACAAAGACAGAAAATATGAGGAATTACTTTTGCTTGGGGTAGGAGTGACCTAAAGTCAAGAACAAAAGGAGCCGAAACCGGTTTGGCTCGGTGGATAGAGAGTCGGCCTGCGGACTGAAGGGTCCCAGGTTCGATTCCGGTCAAGGGCATGTGCCTGGGTTGCGGGCACATCCCCATTAGGAGATGTGCAAGAGGCAGCTGGTCGATGTTTCTCTCTCATCGATGTTTCTAACTCTCTATCTCTCTCCCTTCCTCTCTGTAAAAAATCAATAAAACATATTAAAAAAAAAAAAAAAGAACAAAAGGAGACCTGCCTTTCCTTCTTGTCCCCTACTTTCTTACCTAAATCTTGGCTCTTCCCACTCCAGAGAGTAAAGGCCAGTGATTCAAGAATGTGATAACCCAGCCCTGTCCAGGTGGTTCAGTGGTTGGAGCATCACCCCATACACCAAAAAAGTTGCGGGTTTGATTTCAAGTCAGGGCACATACCTAGGTTTTGGTTCGATCCCGGTCAGGGCTCATACTGAGGAGACAACCAATCAATGTTTCTCTCTCTCTCTCTTTCTCTCTCTCTCTCTCTTTTTCTCTTTCCTTCCTCTCTCTCTAAAGTCAATATACATATCCTTGGGTGAGGGTAAAAAAAAAATGTGATAACCCAAACAATAACTATGATGTTTGCCCTGTGCCTGGATAGTCTCAGGTCAAATGTGAGCATACTTGGGGTTTGAGTAGAAGGAGTCAAGGAAGAAGGTGAAGATATAGGAAAGAGAGATGGATTACGCTTCTGCCGAGCAAACATAATTAGCCTTATCCACATCTGGCCTTGCTGGATACTGTTGAAGGAAACCACATTACAGAACAGTTTGGTGAAAATGACTGGATACATACAGGCTTGGTGGTTTATAGATCTGATGCTCCAAATGGACCAGGAAGTGAAGGTTTAATTTTTAAAAATTTAAAAATGATTCTGACACAAATATAAAATAAACATGTGTGAAAGATTCATCAATTAATAAGTGAACCAGTAAGATGGTAAAGCTTGTTTCAAGAGCACTGAAAGACTGCATAATTATCAGAAAGAAAAAAAAAGGAATGTTAGAATATATTTATTAAGTTAGATACAAAACTACAGGGCAACAAAATCATAATTTATCTTTTCCACTGGACAGAAATCATTTGCAGCTCTACTGGACAAAAATCTTTAAGCTAACAAGTGCCTGAGCTGTAATGAATAACAAATAGCAAAGTCAAACTTGAATTCTTTCTTCTAGCTAATGAAATAATCTTCGGTGAGCCTGTTAAGCCTTGCTGCACATTGAAAAGAGAGGCAGTCATTCTCTTGCTTTGTTTCCAAGTTTGAATAATTTTTCTTTTTTTTAATTTTTTTAATTTTTTTTCTTTATTAAATTTTTATTGTTCAGATTACATTTGTTCCTCTCCCCCCCCCCCCATAACTCCCCTCCTTCCAGTTCCCGCCCCACCCTCCGCCCTCACTCCCCACCCACTGTCCTCATCCATGGGTGCACGATTTTTGTCCAGTCTCTTCCCGAATCTCCCATTCCCCTTTCCCCCCCAAGAATAGTCAGTCCATTCCCTTTCTATGTCCCTGATTCATTATAATCACCAGTTCATTCTGTACATCAGATTATTTATTCACTTGATTCTTAGATTCACTTGTTGATAGATGCATGTTTGTTGTTCACAATTTGTATCTTTACCTTTTTCTTCTTCCTCTTCTTGAAGGATACCTTTCAGTATTTCGTATAATACTGGTTTAGTGGTGATGAACTCCTTTAGCTTTTCCTTGTCTGTGAAGCTCTTTATCTGACCTTCAATTCTGAATGATAGCTTTGCTGGATAAAGTAATCTTGGTTGTAGGTTCTTGGTATTCAGCACTTTGAATATTTCTTGCCACTCCCTTCTGGCCTGCAAAGTTTCTGTTGAGAAATCAGCTGACAGTCGTATGGGTATTCCCTTGTAGGTAATTGAGTCTCTTTCTCTTGCTGCTTTTAAGATTCTCTCTTTGTCTTTTGCTCTTGGCATTTTAATTATGATGTGTCTTGGTGTGGTCCTCTTTGGATTCCTTTTGTTTGGGGTTCTCTGTGCTTCTTGGACCTGTAAGTCCATTTCTTTCACCAGGTGGGGGAAGTTCTCTGCCATTATTTCTTCAAATAGGTTTTCAATATCTTGCTGTCTCTCATCTTCTGGCACCCCAATAATTCTGATATTATTCCGCTTGAAACTGTCCCAGAGGCTCCTTACACTATCTTCACACTTTCGGATTCTTTTTTCATTTTGCTTTTCCAGTTGGATGTTTTTTGTCAAATCTTTGGTTTGATTCTTGTGCTCCTCTGGTCTGCTATTGGGTATAATATTCTTTATTTCAGTCCGTGTATGCTTACTTTCTAATTTCTTTATCGTAGCATCGAGGGTCTCATTAGTTTTCGTGAGGCTCTGCTCAAGTTTATAGCAAACCCTCAAAATTGCGATTTTTAGCTCCATATCCTCCATTTCTGTCATGTTTTTTTGTCTCCGCATCTTTTATGCTTTCTTGGTGCACCCCCTTGTGGTCTTTGTGCGCAGTCTTGTTCTAGCCAAGCCTTAATTGTTGTAGTTAACACTAGAGGGATTTGACCACCAGGCCGACTGGCTGTAGGAATCAGCTGTGTGGAAAACTTCAGTCCTCTGGGGACGCGCCAGTCCAGCCTTTGCCTGAGGCGATCGGCAAATGGCTCTGCGCAGGGCTTGGGCGGGGCGGGCTCAACAGGGCGGGGGGAGGGAGCAGCTATGGCTGCTCTCAGTTGGTCTCCAGGGGCTCTGCCTCTCTGTCCCCGCAACCGCTGCAAACCTCGGAGGGACCGTAGCCAGACAGTCCCGCTTCTCCCGTTTGAGTCAGGGTCCCTAGAGACTCGCCTGGATCTGTAGCCCAGAGTCTGAGACTCACTCCTGATTGAAAACGACAACCGCGCCCTCAGCCACCAGCCCGCTTTGCGCGGCGCACCGCCGCACCACCGTACCTTTAAATTTTCCACACTGCACCTCCTCTAAGCCTCGTAATGCTGTTGTTTTTCCTTCTAGTTGAAGAGTCTCTCCTCAGCCAGCCTTCCTGTGGTTCTGGGTGATGTCCGTTCCGTCTTTTAGTTGTATTTTTGAAGTGGTTGTTTGAGGCAGCAAACTCCGGTGTTTACCTATGCCGCCATCTTGGTTTCTCCCTTAAATAATTTTTCTTAACAACACAGAAACTGCTGGCAAGTGATATTCTATGAGGCGTAGACTGGGGAAGAGGTAAAAGGAAGCCAGGAGGTGATGGATTGAGATAAAAGGGAGCAGTCAAGGGCAGGCAGTCTAGATGTGGTCCAAGAGCAATTGTAGCCAGGGAAAAGGAGTAAGAAGATATGAAGAACAAGAATTTGTGCTGCGAGGCCAAGCTGGTGGTGCTCAGTGGTTGAGTATTGACCTATGAACCAGGGGGTCACAGTTCGATTCCAAGTCAGGGCACATGCCCAGGTTGCTGGCTCGATCCCTAGTAGGGGGTATGCAGGAGGCAGCCAATCAATGATTCTCTCTCATCATTGATGTTTCTCTCTCTCCCTTTCTCTCTGAAATCAATAAAAATACATACATTTAAAAAAAGAATTTATGCTGAGAGATAGAGGGGGAGGAATTCCACATGTTCTCAGAGTCCAGGGTGTAGCCACAACAGAGGACTGCTGGGCTCCAAACTTAAGGAGCTAGGAGGCTTGGTTTCTTGTGGGATGCCATTCCACATGGATTTTGACTTCTAGTCCTTCCTGAATTAATCAGGACTTGACCAGAGAAGCAGAAACTTTATGAAGGACATAGAATAAAGGATTTATCACAGGGTTTATATAGAATTCCACAATTGTGGGACCTGGTAGAAGACAGCAAGGCTGTTGCCTCTGTATCTAGTGTTTAGCCTTCAATCACCAGAGGTCAGCATACCGGCAATCAGAAAAGAAAGCTGGGCTTGAGTGAGAGGCAGGGCAAACAGGACCTCATGAGGACAAACTAAAACCTAGGCCTGATTTTCACCACTTCCAACCTTGTTGCTATCGGTGCCCTGCAGGAGGTGCTGCACCCTTCATCTGGAGCCACACACACTTGACCCAGACTGCACTTGACCCAGACTGCACTTGACCCAGTCTGTACTTGACCCAGACCGTGGAGAAGCCCAAGTTGTTCTGGTAGGAGCTAGAAGAGCTGCAGATCCGGGTGCCATCTCAGCCTGTGAACTAGGAGAATGTGTGAGCTGCCTCAGTGCCTGGAGCATTAAAATCATGGCTGCTGCTCCACTTATAGCTTCCAAATTCCACACTAATTTCTCTTGAA
>NW_005881625.1:0-5677 GCF_000147115.1 Myotis lucifugus | reverse complement strand
TCCACTTTGTGGATGGACCACATTTTGCTTCTCCATTCATATCTATGGGCACTTGGGTTGCTTCCATGGTTTTGCTCTTGTGAATAATGTTGCTATAAACAATGGTGTACAACTATCTCTGAGACCCTACTTTCAATTCTTTTGGGGATATACCCAGAAGTAGAAATGCTAGGTCCGATGGTGATTCTGTTTTTAATTTTTTAAAAATATATTTTCAGTGATTTCAGAGATGAAGGGAGAGGGAGAGAAACATCGATGATGAGTGAGAATCATCCATCGGCTGTCTCCTGCACGCCCCCTACTGGGGATTGAGCCTGCAACCTGGGCATGTGCCCCTTCAGTCCGCAGGCCAAACTGGCTAGGGCCTGTTTTTAATTTTTGGAGAAACCTCCATACTATTTTCACAGCAGCTGTACCATTTTACATTCCCACTAACAGTGTACGAGGGTTCCAGTTTCTTCATATCATCACCATTGGTTGTTTTCTGTGTTTTTTTTCATAGTGACCTGTGGATGTTTCTTTCCAGGGTTACACAATTCAACCCACTACACGCACTGGCAGAGTTCCCACTGCACACACACAGCACATGTTTTTATTTATATGTTTTTATTGATTTTAGAGAGAGGAAGGGAAAGAGAGAGAAACATCAATGTGAGAGGAACATCAATTGGCTGCTTCCCACACGTGCCCTGACCTGGGATTGTGCCCTGACTGGAAATCAAACGGAAGACCTTTTGGTGCCTGGACAACGCTCAACCAACTGAGCCACACCAGCCAGGGCCAGAGCCGGTCTTAACCTCCACCCAGTCCCGCTGCAGGCCTGCCCAGAGCCTTGAATGTGTCAGAGGGCATCTTCAGTCTCAACTGTGCCAGGACTGCAGCCTTTCCATCTGCTGGGCCCACCCAGCTTCTCTGGCTCCTGGGACCTCAGCAGAGAGTGGGAAGCATGGGGGCCTGGGGGCGTCCCGCAGATGCGCCTGAAGGGGACATGGGAATTGAAAGCTCAAAGCCGAAACCACAGAAAGAGAAGTTTCCTTCAACGTCTTGGGGTCAGCCTCTCAGATGTGAGAGTGAGGAAGTGGGCCGGGGCCTGGTCGGAAGGAAACAGGTTGAGAAAGCAGAGGAGGCAGCCGAAAGGAAGGTTGCCCAGCCGTGGGCTTGAGCAAGCTCAGGTGGCCATGACCCCTGGGGCGGGGTCCGGGGCAGGGTGGCTAGAGCAGAGGGAAAATGCTGAGAATGGCAGGGGACCTCACTGGGGGGCCCTTCCTGAGACATCACCTCTCCGTGCCCCTCCCCATGACGGCAGCTGTCCCTGCACAGACCTGCCTGTGGCTCCCTTTCACCTGGAGGGAAGCCCACCCTTCCTATTGGCCCATAAGCCCCTGGGTGGCCCCTGCAACCCCCACCCTCCCCTCGTAACATCTGCCGCTCACTCTCCCTTTTCCGTCCCACCCACTCTGTGCTGTTCCCACCTTAGGGTCCTGCCGATTCTCTGTCCTCCAGCTTTTCGCACTTTCTTCGGTCCTGGTGCAGCATCTCCTCCCTGCCCCTAGCGTTTCCTGTCCCCTCCTGTTCCATTCTTCTCCCTTCCTCTCACCGTTATCTGACAGTTTTGTCAGTGTGCCTATGATGGTCATGCGGGCTGCTGGGGCTGGAGGGGGTCACTGAGAGATGAGCCTCGGGCTCTGCAGGGCCTGGTGGGAGGTGCTAGAGGTCATGGAATTTGGAGTGTGCTGGGCTGGAGGCTGGGGCCGGAGAGTAAGGGCACCTTTAATAGTCAAAAGAATTAAATGGAGATGAGGTGATTGCTTGGTGGGGCTAGGGATCGTGCTGGAGGTCAGGAAGTACCCAGTAACCCCCTTAAATCTCCACACCTCCCATTCCCCCCTCATCTGGGACCCCACCACTTGCTCCCTCAGTCTCAATACTGACTCCAGGGATGGGGGGCGGGGGGCAGCTCTCGCTCCCCAGCCTAGGGATTCTAGGGGCTGGGCCAGGGTTGAATCCTCTCAGCATTGCCCAGCATGGGGGGGGGGCACCAGAGGGGGCTAGACACCCCATCCCTGCTCATCCTTCCTTTCCCCTCACACCAACAACTGGTTGCTGATCCTGCCAGATATCTGCCCCGCATCCCTCCTCCAAAGCCAGCAGAATTGTTGTCTCCCACCCCTGTACCCACTCTTGGGGCTGCTGGGGCAGCCCCTACAGAAACCAGCAGCTCTGGGGGCCTTGGCCCCGGGGGAGTTGGGAGGACGCAGGTGCAGGGTTGGGTGGGGCAGGGGGCGGGCATCCTCCCCTCCCCCCCCCCAGCACACACAATGGGAGGGCCAAGCTCTGGCTTTGGACCCCAGACACTGGTCGCCATAGCATCCAGGATCCTCACAGGCTGCCTGCTCCCAGAGTGCCCCTGAGCAGAGGAACCTGGGGAGCCGGGGGGGTGGAGAGGGGTGTCTGCTTCACTCTAGGGGATCCCAGGACGCTGCAACAGGATGGGCGGGCGACCTTCAAGCCCCCTGGACAAGCGGCAGCAGCAGCACCTGAGGGGTGAGTGAGGGTGGGGAGGGGTGAGGGTAGGGAGGAGGGTTCAGGGTTGTCAGATATGCAGGATGCCCTATTAATGTGAATTCCAGATAAGCAATAAATAAACTTTTTTTTTTTAGTATAAGTATGCCCCAAATTTTGCATAAGGGCATAGTTATGCTAAAAAATAATTCCTTATTTACCTGAAGTTCAAATTTAACTGGTGTCATGTACATTTTGGGGGTAAATCTGGCAACCTGACTAAGGGCATGGGTTTGGGGTGTGGGGCACGGGCCAGGTGGGAGCTGCCCTGGGCCCAGCCGGATCTTGGGGGATAATTCTTCCAGGGGGGCAGGGATCAATAGATCCCTCTGTGTGGACCCCGGGGACTGAGTCACAGTCCTGATTTGAGACAAAGACGTGTCAGTGCCCGTCACCCGCCATGCATAGGGTTGAGTATTTACCGTGTGCTGGGCACGGGAATACGATGGGTTCATGATCTAGATCAGGAAAGGTCAACTCACCATCATACAAATGGATTCAATCAGCTATTCTACAAGTGTCAGGTATTTCTCTAGCGGCTTAAGGCAGAGATCTATTCCTCTCTCCTATAGAGGGGTACAGTGGCAGGCAGGCAGAGAAAAGTTAGATAACCCAGCTTCTTCCATCTCATGGTTCTGCCATGCATGGCTTCTGCGTCTGAGGCCACCTCACGGTACAGAAAGGCTGCCGAAGCTCCAGCCATTGGGTCCACGTTCCAGGCAGCAAGAGGGACTGGATGTTTTACATACAGTCAAGTGAGTGCATCTTAGGGAAACAGCTGGAAGAACTTTAACACCTGTGTGACCACCTCTTAGATCAGGATACAGAATACTTCCATCACTCCAGAAAGTTCCTCTGTTCTGGGGTGAGGCTTTTAAAAGATTTTGAAAAATTCTCTAGGTAAGGGGCGTGAAAAAACTTTCAGGTGCAATAGGACTGTTCATTATCTTGATCGTGGTTTCTGGGTGTGGACATGTGTGAAAGCTCATTCAATTCTATGCTTTATTCACGTTTGTTGTGCATCAGTTATAAGTTAAGCTGCAGTGCCTTAACTCCCCCCTCCCATCCCCCAAGGATGGAAACAGACAGTGGGTGGTTAAGGGCGAATGGAACTCGGAGTATGTCTCGTGGGGTAACTTTGGGGTGTGGGGTGACGGCAGAAGCCCACCAGTTACTTCCATCCTGGCTTGCCTGCCCCTGGTAGGTGGCCTGATTCAGCCACCTCGCTGTTCCCTTGTCCCTGCAGACCAGGTGGAGGCCCTGCTAAGGAACTTCCTGCCTCAATACCGCGTACAGCTGGCAGCCTCTGTCCTGCAGCAGATTTCCCGGGAGCTGGTCCCCCAGGAGCTGGCTGGATGCCAACTGCTGCACAGCAAAGTGGGTGCCACAAACGAGGGGGGAGGGCTGCTGAGCACACAACAGGGCGGCGGGAGGCTTTTGTTTCACCCGGGGGGGGGGGGCGGGGGCTTCTCACACCTTTGTCCTTGCTGGTGCCACAGCCTAGGATGGCTGTACACATTCACTAGCGTGTCCTGGGCTGGACGCCGGGGACACAGCAGAGACCGAGACATATCCCGTTCTGTTCTCGGGGGCTCACCGTCTGATTGGGGGAAATGACCCTAAACAAGTGAACAGATCATGACGCAGGGTAACTTCTGATAGGTGCTAGGAAATCAACAGGAAGGGCACAGTTGGGTGTGGGGAGTCGAGGTGCAGGGGGCCCCTTTGAGCTGAGATATAAAGGATGAGAAGAAGCCAGATTTGGAGCCCAGAATGGGAAGGGCATTGTAGGCAGAAGGCACAGCTAGGGCAAAAGCCCTGAGGTTGGAAAAAGCTTGCCCTGAGTGCCACACTCAAGGACACAGCACAACCACGGGAGGCCCAAGTTTTTGCATGTGAGGTGACCTCTGTCTCATGCACTTTCCATTCCTCCTTGTACTTCAGTTGCCACTTCTTCCAGGAAGCCTCCCTGGATTGCCATTGCCCCCACTTCAGTCAGGCACCTCCCCTAAAACCCCCATCCCAGCAAAGCCCCAGGTCACACATTAGTCACCTCCATGGGTCTGCTCTGCAAGGAAGGAGCCAGGCATAGTCTCCTCTTTCCCTCACACCCGCTCCTCATACCCACATGGTACCTGCATATAGTAGGGGTGCAGGAATAGTTTGTGGATGGAACAAAGGAGCCTGAAGCTGTCTGGTCCCAGCTCCACATGTCTGCTGAGCTGGCAATGGCACCCAGGTCTTCCATGTGCCCGACACAACATACTCAGTCCTTACCAGCCCCAGAGATGGGTCTTTGACCAGCAAGGAAACCAAGGCACAGAAAGGCAAAGGGATCTGCCTGAGGTCATACTAGTACCACCAGCAAGAGGCAGAGACATAATTTGAACTCGGAGCTCATATTCCTTACTGACATTGGGCCCCTGCCCCATCAGGGCACTGGGTTTTCCCACCTCAGTCAGGTGCCTCTTCTCCCAGCTGTGCCTGCCCTGGGGTGGGGCTCCCTGGCGCTGTGGACACAGAGCACCCTCCCAACCAGAGCTCTCCCTGTCCCTCTTGGGGCATCATGGGGCCCGGGTGTCACTCCCCCCTGCACCTTACACCACCTGCTGGTTTCAGTCACGTGGCCACGGCCCAGCTGACATTGGGTTTCGGGCAGTGTGGAGGGGCTTCCCCTTGCTTCAGTTTGAACATTTTATATAATATTTATTTACTTACTTACTTATTTTAATCCTCACCCAAGGATATTTTTCCATTGATTTTTAGAGAGTGGAAGGGAGAGGGAAAGACAGAGAGAAACATCAATGTGAGAGAAACACATCGATTGGTTGCCTCTTGCACATGCCCTGACCAGAGCCTGGCCAGGAAGGAGCCTGCAACCGAGGTACATGCCCTTGACCAGAATCGAACCCGGGACCCTTTGGTCTGTGGGCCAACGCTCTATCCGCTGAGCCAAACCAGCTAGGGCAATACTTATTTTATATGTTTGTATTTTATATATTACTAGAGGCCCGGTGCACGAAATTCATGCACTCAGTCAGGGAGTCCCTTAGCCCGGCCTGCGCCTTCTCGCAATCTGTCGGAGTCCTTGGGGGATGTCCGACTGATGACTCCC
>NW_005881624.1:0-5677 GCF_000147115.1 Myotis lucifugus | reverse complement strand
CAACTAAAGGACTTGTATGCATGCATATTAGCATAACCACATGGACACAGACACTGGGGCGGTGGGGGCTTGCCTGGGGTGGGAATGGCTGGGGGGAGGGGTCAATTGGGGAAAAAGGAGACATATGTAAAACTTTAGAAAATAAAAAAATAAATTGATGTAATAATAATAAAAGAATGTAATAGTGGAGAAACCAAGATGGCGGCATAGGTAAACACCGGAGATTGCTGCCTCGCACAACCACTTCAAAAATACAACTAAAAGACATAACGGACATCATCCAGAACCACAGGAAGGCTGGCTGAGTGGAATTTCTACAACTAGAAGGAAAGAGAAAAGCATACTGAGATTCAGAGGAGGTGCGGTGCTGAAGTAAATATAAAGGTGTGGAGGTGCATGTGGAGAGGGCTGGAGGCTGAGGACACGATTGTCTTCTTCAATCGGGAGGGAGTCTCAGGCTCTGAGCTCCAGTTCCGGGCGAGTCTTTGGGGACCCAGACTCACATGGGAGAAACGGGACTGTCTGGCATCGGTCAGAACTCGAGGGCAGCTTTCTCTCGGAGGCACTCTCAGCGATTGCCAGGACCTTTGAAGGCAGGACTGAGAGCAGCCATACTGCTGGCTCCCTCAGCCCGCCCTGTTGATCCCCTGGGGCCCCGCCCCGCCCAAGCCATGCACGGAGGCTTTTGCATATGAAAGGCCCGGCCCTTTGTAATCTGAAAATAACTTAACAAACTGCAGCTGCCCCAAGGCCCCAGGGCAACTTGCATTGCTTTACAGCTGGCTTCTGCTGGGTAGCCTTAGGCAAAGGCTAGATTAGCACCTCCTTAGATCCAAGAGCCAGTGTACCCAGTGGTCAGAGTGGGACCATCCAATTACAACTACTCAGATCTATAAGGGACACACTCAGGGGGCAGACTCAGTGAGCACCATAGCCCCACTGAAGCAAGTCTTGCCCCATAAGGGTGTCTTCAGCACAGAAGTTCTCCCACCGCAGACACAGCTGATTCTCACAGCCAATTGGCCTGGAGGTCAAATCCTCCCAGCTTTACATACAACAATCAAGGCTTAACTACAACAAGACTGTGCACAAAGCCCACAAGGGGGTGCACCAAGAGTGTCTACCTCAGGTAATTGGGACACTTAGCACAGAAAGCCACTCTATCGACACAGTGAAGCACAAAAAAATGCCGAGACAAAGAAACAGGACACAAATGACAGAAATGGAGGAAAGCAAACTGCTGGATATAGAGTTCAAAACCACACTTTTAAGGTCTTCAAGAACTGTCTAGAAGCCGCCGATAAATTTAGTAAGGCCCTCGAAAAGACTGGTGAGACCGCCGATAAATGTAGTGAGATCCTCAAGAAATCTAGTGAGACCCTCAATGTTGTGATAAAGGACCAACTAGAAATTAAGCATACACTGACTGAAATAAAGAATGTTATACAGACTCCCAACAGCAGACCAGAGGATCGCAAGAATCAAGTCAAAGATTTGAAATACGAAGAAGCAAAAAACACCCAACCGGAAAAGCAAAATGAAAAAAGAATCCAAAAGTACGAAGATAGTGTAAGGAGCCTCTGGGACAGCTTCAAGCGTACCAACATCCAAATTATAGGGGTGCCAGAAGAAGAGAGAGAGCAAGATATTGAAAACCTATTTGAAGAAATAATGACAGAAAACTTCCCCTACCTGGTGAAAGAAATAGACTTCCAAGTCCAGGAAGCTCATAGAACCCCAAACAAAAGGAATCCAAAGAGGACCACACCAAGACACATCATAATTAAAATGCCAAGAGCAAAAGACAAAGAGAGTATCCTAAAAGCAGCAAGAGAAAGAAAGTCAGTTACCTACAAGGGAGTACCCATAGGACTGTCAGCTGATTTCTCAACAGAAACTTTGCAGGCCAGAAGGGAGTGGCAAGAAATATTCAAAGTGATGAATGCCGAGAACCTACAACCAAGATTACTTTATCCAGCAAAGCTATCATTCAGAAGTGAAGGTCAGATAAAGAGCTTCACAGATAAGAAAAAGCTAAAGGAGTTCATCACCACCAAACCAGTATTATATGAAATGCTGAAAGGTATCCTTTAAGAAGAGGAAGAAGAAAAAGGTAAAGCTACAAATTATGAACAACAAATACACATCTATCAACAAGTGAATCTAAAAATCAAGTGAATAAATAATCTGATGAACAGTATGAACTGGTGATTATAATAGAATCAGGGACATAGAAAGGGAATGGACTGACTATTCTTGGGGGGGAAAGGGGTGTGGGGGGTGCGGGAAGAGATTGGACAATAATCGTGCACCTATGGATGAGGACACTGAGTGGGGAGTGAGGGCGGAGGGTGGGGTGGGAACTGGGTGGAGGGGAGTTATGGTGGGAAAAAAGAGGAACCAATGTAATAATCTGAACAATAAAGATTTAATTTTTAAAAAAGAATGTAATAGTAAGAAATAATTAGATGTCAAAACCATAAAAAAGTTTGGATATAAAAATGTGACCAAGAAGCTTAAAAGAATCTAAATCAATACATGAGGCAAACTCTCTGAGGATATAATAAAAGAAGTAAACCTTACACACACACACACACACACACACACACACACACACACACACAGAAAAAAAGATGTATTTTTTTTCATAACTCTTTTCTGGGGAAAATATTATTAATGCATCCCTTTCACATTCTGGATTGTTCTGTGTTGTTCAAATCACAGAACTGTAAGGGACTTTAGCTGATTACCAGGCACGGTTGATACTTTTTGTCATCAAAGACGACCAGGTGTCCTCTCCATGTAGATGAACATGTTACACAGGAATGCACACTCAGCATATGCTTCTGTGCACGTGTAACTCTATCCTCCAAAACTACATAAAGATAATGAGATAACTGGGTAACTAAGAACTTGGTACTTGCAAAGCTGTGTAAGGAACACCAGTTTCCGATGTGCATGGAACATAAGTTTTACAAAGTGGATCTCAGAAAGGTTGTCTTTCTTACCTGGAAAAAGAAGAAATTTTGGTTCATTCTGCTGACACTAGAAGAACCATCTTTGTGAAATGAAACAAAGTGAAAAGTAAGGAAGGGAAGAAGGAAGAATAGCATCAAAACCCAATCCTAGGTTTGATCTCCTCTGTATAACTCTTTTTAGAAAGGTGTTACTATGCAAGATATTAGGGGAATGAAAAACTTCCTGGAACCATAAAATAGTTTTAAATGTAATTATGAAAACTAGCATGAGTATTAATTCACAATTTCCCCCACCTGGGTCCCAAATGAAAGCCAGCAATAGGCAGCAAACAATTGTAATTAACGACATATAGCATGGCATGTGCAGTTGAGCTTCAGATGCTCTGAGAATAGGAGAAGCTGGTGAGATTGTCTTTAAACTGGCCAGTCTGTTGGACTTTTCTGTGTGGCTTCCCTATGAGACCTCTCCCCACCAGGCCATCTCTCCCATGTCAGGAAGGGCAAATGGCTCTGGGGACTGCCACAGAAGTCTCACAGCCAAGTCTCTGGTTTTAAGATAAGAGAGCTATTCCATTTAGCTGACTGTTGAAGGCAGATTCTTCATTCTGAAGTTTATTTACATGAAGGGGGGAGAGAGAGAGAGAGAGAGAGAGAGAGAGAGAGAGAGAGAGAGAGAGAGAGAGAGAGAGAGAAAGAGAAAGAGAGAGAGAGAGAGAGAGAGAGAGAGAGAGAGATCCTCAACATCCTTTCCTCTCCTTGAAAACAAAAATTAGAAATAAGTGGTTTAGCCCTAGCTGGTTTGGCTCAGTGGATAGAGTGTCAGCCTGCAAACTAAAGGGTCCCAGGTTCAATTCCCATCAAGGGCACATGCTCAGGTTGTGGGCTTGATCCCCAGTGGGGAGCGTGCAAGAGGCAGCTGATCAGTGATTCCCTCTCATCATTGATGTTTCTATCTCTCTCTCCCTCTCCCTTCCTATCTGAAATCAATAAAAATATATTTTAAAAAAAAGAAATAAGTGGTTTAGTCTAAGGTGGCTAATCTTTTATATGTTCACTAAATATTGACTTATGGATTAAGGATTTTATTTTAAGAATTAGTGTTTCCCTTCTGGACAACTAAATTTGAGTCCTTTGAGACACATTAATGCAGCCAAGATAATTCCTATGTGGCCAAAGCTATTAGGCCTAAAATGAATCAGATTTGGGAGATGTAAGAATTATATTTACAGTGAAAATTGTGGCCTGGGCTGGCTCTGGGCTTTTGTGAATATTTCAGCCTTTTTGCCCTTCCAATGTCCCCTTGCTATGATGGCAAGAGTAGACAAAGGTCTCAGTGGATTGTGTGCAGCCTGTTATATTTTTGGAAGTTTTCTGCATAGCTGGGTACATGCTAGGGCCAGTGGGGTCTGAGAGTGCCTAAGGCCTGGAGAAACCCAACCATTTAGTTTGCAATTTGCAACCAAGTTTTCCCTTCTAGCACAGGTCACCGAGGGCCATGGCAGGGCCACTCACACTCTGTAAACACTGTCGTCTTGGACATCTCCTCTGGTATTTTATTCCACTTCTATTCGGAGGCTTTGATTTGTAGTGTCAAGGGCATGAGCTTCAGGCCAACAGGATCCTGAGAGCTGCCCTTGTGGGAAGAAGAAAACAAGCAGGCAAGCAAGCTCCCTCAGATGCAGGCAGCTTAGACTTTCAGGAGGAAGAGTCAGGGCGAGGAATATCAGGGTCTCAGGTCTCCCCTTTAAAAATTACAGGGTTAGTCTATATGAGTAGTTCTTTCTATTATGGGGACCCAAGGAGAAGTGGCTACCTAGGAAGGGTTGGGGTAGAGCAGAGTGTTGACATTGAAGTCACTTGGGAAACCCTTTCAGATTAAATAGGCCTCTGTCCAGCTGGCTAGAAATATAGGTACAGGTGGTAAAACCCCCACCAAGCAGGGCCTGTCAGGAAGAAGCCAGAAAAACCCAAACTATAAAATGTGTTTTGAGAATCCTTTTGGTACTTTGAGGGGAGGTTATTGAAGGGATGTGACATCCCCCCTTTCTCTCACTGCCTTAAAACCTAACAAAGGGGCTTTGAGGAGACCAATTGGAGAGCGTGGTATTCATCCCCTGCAGTTGGAATGGAGAGAGGATAGCATTTGACCCATACCTGGGAAAACCAAGGCTGGCAGTTCTTGGCTAGAGGAGATCACCTAGTAGGTGTGCCAGACTCTGACCAGTGACAGGAAAGGTCTGTGTTTTTAAAGACCAGATTAGGCCACATGGGAAGGAGGGAGTCAGTGTGAGCCTGGAGTGCAGGGAGGCATTTTTAAAGGTACCCTGCCCAAAGGACTTCCTGCTCAGGATGAGGCGAAGGAAACAGGAATTTTTCTGGAGCGGTGTCACTCAATGGAGAAGCTGAAGGAACTGATGTAAGCAACCAGCTGCACTGAGAGAGTGCAGACCAAGGTTCTAACTGAGAGACCCTGGGGAACCCATGAACTTGCCTGACAAGGAGAAGTATCTTCTTTGAACACCAGCTATGCCTAGAGAGCAGCAGTACTAGATCACTACTGTGTCACCCAAATGAGTGCTTTCTGCCCCTTATGGCTCCTCCTTATCCTGCCCCCACTGTCTTTCATCCCACCCCAGAGAATGGGAAGAAAGCAGCTAGAATACAGAATCTAGAAGAGCTTCACTTTGGTTTTTATTTCT
>NW_005881623.1:0-5677 GCF_000147115.1 Myotis lucifugus | reverse complement strand
GGGTCTTGTCCAACTAGAAGCCTCTCAACCTATTTGGAAGAATCAGGAGTCCATGGCCATCCATGGAAAGGCAAAATGAGAGAAGTCAACTTTGGTGACCCCCAAGCAGCACAGCTAAACGGGTAGATTGTCATCTTTTTCAAAATTCTCTATTCCTTTTCTACTGCTTTTCCTTTCATAGCTATGGATACTGAGGCTAACTCAGAGAAGCAATCTGCCTGGGTCCTAAATCAGTTAGTGGCTGTGTCAGTTAAGCTGCTTTCAAAGGCAAGTGATAGCAGTAATGATTCAAACAGCTCTAAACAATTAGGAAATTGCCTGGCTCACAGAACTGCAAGTTCAGAAGTGGCCTATAATTTTGGGTTACTCTGTCTAGACGCCCCAAAATGTGCTCAAGACCTCAGATTCCTTCTGTCAGACATTCATGTTTCAGTGTCACCCTAAAGGCAGCTCCTTTCACGGTCATGGGACGGTGGCTCCTTACTTCATATGTGCTAGTCAGATAGTCACTTTAGACAGGTGGTCCCTAAGGGTGAGCAAGAACTTTCCTACCATCCCTCAGCAGACCCCCAGACACCTCCTCATTTCTCAGTGGCCTCATTTGGGTTCACATGCACATTCATGAACCAATCTTTAGCAAAGAGGGATAAGATTATCTTCCGCTAATTAGATATACTCCTGAACCACAAAAAGGCTGTTCTCTTAACCATTTGTATACCGTGTCTATAGACGCAAGCGGCAGATCTTTTTAATTAAATTCAAAATATCGTGGCAGTTAACTGGTTAAGGAGAAAAGTGAAAAGTATGTAAGACAAGCATTCAATAATGTCAACTACAGAGGCCCAATGGAACATGGGCCAGGTCTGTCTCATACCAATGTCCATGGTTTTTCCTGTCTACTGTGCTATTTCTTATCTGAAGACACTTTAAAACTTACCAGACAAGTAATAGAGAAAATGGTTAGTCACATTGTCAAACAACTTTTTTCCTTACACAAAAGCAGCATGGCATCTTTAAATTGAGTTTCTCACTATGCATTAAAAGAGGCTACAGTATTAATTTCCTCGAACTTTCGAGAATAAGTTAGTCACATCAAATGAGGTCTTTCTGCATAAAAACCATCCCCTCCCTTGTCTTGCCTTTCTGTACACTTAGTCGGGGCTACTCCAGGAATTCTAGGAGCCACTATTTTGTTACAACAGTATTTTGCTGCTCATTAGAGTAGATACATTACACTTCATGAGAGCTCAGAAAGTTATCCACAAGCATTCTCAAGAGGAAACCAAGATGATTGATAGCCCTGTGCTTTCGGCTGCAGAGCATCCCTGGGGCGAGGGGGTGTGGTGGGGAAGCTCTAGGTCCTTCCCACAGATGTCTTGGCACTGGAGGCTGCTTTCTTCCTGCCTCGCCCTCCAGGCAATTGATTCTCATCCTTTGGCTCAAGGAATCATTATCTTCTTTAGGTTTTGCATCAGAAGAGCAATTGAGCCAAATGAAGAAATTAGAAACATACTCAGGCTTCATGGAACCTTGCACCATAGCCCAAAAGGGCCCACTGAGGAAATTCCATATACAACCCACAGCACTTGAGCACCTGATACATCAGCTTCCACTTGAAGGTGTGGGCTTCCCCAGGGCAGAGAAATGTGTCCCTGAAGGAGAAGGATAGAGCCCCCCAAAAGATAAAGGTGTCAGGAGCAATCCAAATTCAACCAAGAACCTAAATCTCAACTCTACTCTCAAAGCAGTATCCCTCTCTCTGCTCTTTCATTCTGTTAATACATTCACCAACTGTCAGTCACTCAGGCATGAAGCCTCACAGTCAGGATGAGGGAGTCCTTTTTCTTCATCCCCCATTCCTAATCAGCTGTCAAGACCTGTCACTTCTCTAGACTCCTCTTCTGTCTGCCTCTTCCTCTCCATTCTGTTTGCTGTCACCTCAATCAGACCCTTATTAACTCTTGCTTGGATTATTAAAATGGCCTTCTACCAGGTCTGCCTGCCTCCATCTAACTGCTGTCCAAACCACTCTAATAATTGCTGGATTGTCATAAAGCACAGCTCCAGTTCTGTCACATCCCTCCTTGAAAAATTTCAGTGAATCTTCTTTTCCTTCCAAAAACCTGACTTAGCATTCATTCACACCAGGCCTCCCAGGATTCCCAAGCACACCTCCCATTGCCTTCTCTGGGTCAAGAATCAACCTGTGCCTGGAATTCCTCAAATCCCCATTGAGACACGATGGTCTCAAGGTAGTAGGACTCCTTCATTGCAACTGGCTTCTCACAGAGTGGGCATGCCAATACAGAACACTCCAAAACGCCCACGTGGGAGCCACAAAGCTAATTCTGTCTTGGTTCAGAAGTCCCAGAGGTCACCTGCATGGGATATGACTGACCAAGCAGATTCGAGGAGAGGAGAATGGTGGAAACGGTAAAGTAGATGATCTCATTTCAATTAGCAACCCTGAGGCTAGATTTCAGACTTTGAAAGTTTTGTCTATTTCTGTATGCCTCCAGTCCTAAAGTCTCACTCTCCAGGGGTCCCCTTTCCTCTTAACCTAAGCCCCCAAGTCCTGACTGGGGTATTTAACAGAGACCCTCTTCTTTCCTGGGCCCTAGATTACAATCAGTGTCCCCTCAGGACTGGAAGGCTACCACAACTCCTCTTAGTTTTTATCCTATAACTTTTCCTTGATTTCCTGGCCATTTTCCCTTCTTTCCAAAATCTTGATGTCTTAAGTCATGGCTGCCTTCATGGTGCCAGACCTATTTGTCTCTTTAATACCATAGGATTTCCAAGAGCTCTGCTGTATCTCTGTCTCTCATGGCATTTCTCTGCCCAACTTCTCAGACCCTCACCTTGCACAGCTTATGAATAGGCAAATGCTCTACTAGAAAAGTGGGAAACAGAATATTGTGCAGACATCATTAACTTCCCCTTTCCTCTTAACCCAAGCCTCCCAAGTATTATCTGCCTTGAAAGCTCTTCCACAACTTCAGATTTTTTGTGCTTTTCTAGTTATTCTTGATTGTATATTTGGCCACTACCAGCTATCCCACCATTGGGAGAAGTGAAGTCCACAGCCTTTGATTTGAATGATGCACCCTGATTCACCTCTCATACCTCTGTACATTGTTTTCCCGATTATCCTATTCTCTTACACTGTTCCATTACCTGAGGATATTTTTCTCATTGATTTTTTAGAGAGAGTAGAAGGGGGGAAGGAGGGGGAGAGAGAGAGAGAGAGAGAGAGAGAGAGAGAGAGAGAGAGAGAGAGATGAGAGAGACTCATTAATTAGTTTTCTCTCGCATGGGCCTCAAAAGGGGCCAGGGATTGAACCTACAACTGAGGTATGTGTCCTTGACCAGGAATCGATCCCATGACTCTTTGGTCCGTGGGCCAAAGCTCTAATGTCCCTTGTCCTTGATGTGAACACTGTCTATGCTTCTTCCAACCTCCCCAGACAAATACTTTACCAGAAGACATCTAGTCCCAAGCCTTTAGTTTAAGCTAGAGCACCTCTGTCAAGGAGGACAAAGGTATAAGCTACTGTCAATTCCTTCACATCCCACTCATTGACAACAGACCACAATGAAACATGTCCCAGACCTATATACTCTGTGTTCTCATAGTCTGATGCATAATTCATTGCATGGGTTTAAAGGTTGCTGCTTTGCATACCAACTACCAAAATAGAAAAAAAAAACCTAACCTCTTTAATAAATATAATAAATTTTTAAAAAATACCATCTATACTTACTCCTTCCTCCGGAGCACAGTTATTTCGAGTCCCAAATTGTTTTCATATATCACAATGAACCACACCCCATCTGCTGTTAGGAGAGGGAAGTTAATGGTCAAAACAGAAGGAGGCAAAAGGGCCTCAACTTCCTGCTTCACCTGCTAGTGATCTTTCCTGAGTACTAGGCTTGCCAAGATTGATGTCGGATGCAGCCTCAGAACTCTTGTGCACTAACAGAAAGCACCAGGGCCTCAGATAAGAAAGTTATTGCTTAGTGATACCTCCTGCAGCCAGACCCAGTTAGTGTGCGTGTGTGTGTGTGTACTAGTAGTTTAGTAGATGAGAAAGAATTTTCTGATGACTTTTTATTAATTTTTGTAGTTTCAGGGGTTTTTTGAGAAGAGGATAAAACTTTAGATAGTCAACCAATAGTTTTTGAATGAATGAATGTAAATAAATGAATGTCTAGTAGAGCCATGTTGCCTTATTTAATGGAAACAAATAAACAAACAAAAACAAGATGAGAAATCAGTTGCCTGAAGACCAGCAGGAAAAGGAGAGCCTCCAGTTGGAGCATGTGGGAGGGCAGAGTGTCATTTGAACCTTCTGCTCTCATTATAGATCCTGCCCTTGACTCCTCATGGCAGAGCAGAAACTAGGACCAGTCAGTATGTTTAAAAATTATTTTGTGAAAGTCAGGGAGCAAGATGTAAGAAGCATATGAGGTGTTCTGATTGGCAAGACACAGTGCTATCTCTGATCTCAGAGGTTCAGTTCATCAACATGTGACCCTCAGGAAAAAGTGCTTCTAGCTACCTACTCTGTTTCCATGTTGCAGAGGCATATTTAGCCATCCGACCCAAATGAGCCTAAGCTCTCCAAGTTCTTCCAAGTTATTCAGTCAACAAACACTCATTGAGTTCTAACTGGGTTGGTACCACCAAATTACTGGTACACAAAGTGAATAAGGCACTCTCCTTGCCCTCACTTACCTCCCCATCTTGTGCCAGACAGGCACCTTGACAGAAAACTCCAGTATCGCGTGATATGTACTGGGAAAGAAATATGCACGGAAATATGGTTCAATAGGTGAAGGGGACCTAATACCCATTGGGAGAAGTTCAGTCTTAAAGAATCAGTGAAAAATTATGTATTGTAGGTTTAGGAAGGAAAGAGAATAGGATACAGGCAGTAAGAACAGCATGCGTAAATGTGAGAAGGCTGAAAACATCAAAATATGTGCAGGTAACAATAAACAGGTCAAAGTTACTAAAAGAATGATAAATATTTTTTTTCAAAAAAGAGGATACTTGGAAGGGCACAAGAGGATTCATAGTTTAGATCATGGGAAACCTGGTGAACCATGTAAAGGAGTTTGAACTCAATCATCGAGGCAATGGAAAATTACTGAGCGCTTATAAGTAGCAGACTAAGTATCAGAAATGTCTGGTCATTTTTTAAATATTCAGATGAATTGAATCAGGCTCTGAATGTGGATTTAAAAATCTATATAAATTTTAAAGCTCCTTTAGTGGTGCTGGTAGGAAGAGAACTTCAAGAGACATTGGCGAGGACCCTCACTCATGCCTACCCAGCACTCACCCACATGGCTTCTGTTATCTGTCTTTTTTTGTTGTTGTTTGTTACATCAAAAATGACCTCACTCCTCAAGTGAGGTTCTAACTTCACATCCGAATATGGCCTGACTCTTAAAGACTACAATAGAATAATCATAACTGAATAAGATAATGCAATTTTTTATGTAAGAGCCATGACCCACCTTGAGCAATGCAGTGGGGTGACTCCCCTAGGTGACCTGTGACCCATGCTAACCACCAAAGGACACTTAGTTTCTAGATGGCCATCTTGGAAGTGGACTTTGGCATCCATGAAAAATGCCTAAGGTGTCCATCTAAAAACATGAGAACAGT
>NW_005881622.1:0-5678 GCF_000147115.1 Myotis lucifugus | reverse complement strand
GTTCTCTAAAAAAGTGAATGGGAAAAACATCTCCGTGGTAAAGAATTAACCAACACATATACAAAGAAAGTACAAGGAAGGAAAAGATTTGTAAGGTGTGAAAAAGCAGCATACCCCTAAAGAAAGGCACCACGATGAGCAGAGCATTCAGCTCCGCTGATGTTTTTCAACGCAATGTGTCTATAAGATAAAAATGAAATGTTCGAGTGTCCCTCAGGCGCCAAGGTCCTGACACAACATGACGAGGCCACTCTAGCAGGGCCCTTGCAGGGTCTCCCAAGCCACCAGGTCAGGGGCGAGGCTCTCGGGGGCGAGGCCGGGAGGAGCAGGGGAAAGCGAGGTGTGAAGGAGGCGGGAAATGGACAGAGGAGGGTCCTGGGTGCTCCCGTGTACTGCCTTGCGTCGCTGCTCCCAGAGTCACCCCCACTGAGAAGATGTGAGCAGACTCAGCTGGTGTCGGTGACCGAGGGACACACAGACCTAGGGACACAGAGAGCGAGGGCCAGACACACCATCGGTGCTGCAGTGGCCTGGAGAGGTGACTTCCAGGAACCTGTGGCCAGGGTGCTGGTTCCTTGTATCCTCCCGGAGGTACCTTGTCAGTGATTTTTGATGCCCGAAGCCTGTATTTCATTTCCACACACAGCACCTACTTCATGGTGACTCTGTCCAAGACACAGACCTCTTTGGACAACCATGTACACAACAGGTGTTTGGAAAGTGATGTCAAACTTGTCCTATCTAGTTATTACCTGAAATATAAATCCGAACCAAGCAGTTATCTGTTTGATGTATTATACATTTGCATTCTACATACATTGTATTTTAGAAAATGACATTTCTCATACAAAGTTGCCTTCCTAAGTGTAATTAAATGAGCATGTTAAAAACTTTGTAAGTGTGAATGTTTTACTTGGCAAATGTTTAGAAACCAGGTAAGTATGAGTGTGTTTCACTGCCCAATGAACTGTTGGGGGTCATGTGCTGTGACCAAAGCCGAATCTTTGGTAAATGACTGTCCCCGTTGTTGAGACAGCCTGCATGGTTTTCCTTCTATTCTATGTTATGAAGCAATAGGGAGAAGCTAGAAGTAGACTTGTGCCGGGGTCCAGCCCCAGCAGTCCAGGGGTCCCCAAAGGTGTGGACGGCATGGGCGAAGAATGAAGGACACGGAGACAGCGTTCAGATGATCAGCATCATCAGGTTCTGTCTTTATTGCCCTGTTACAAGTGTGTTTATACTATTGGATTCTATAAGCATGCGTCTACGGTTACGTCATGGTATGTTTGGCTCCTCCTTTGACCTTTTACAGTTTCTTGTCTTATGTTTACATTTTCTTATCTGACCTTTGCTAAAAATCTCATTTCTATTTAGCTCTGCTGATTTTAATCTTATGTATTGTCTATGTTTCTACATTCTATTCTAAAGGTTCGTTTCTGTGTTCCATGATAAGAGCTAGTTTGTTATTTCTATTGTGTGGTTACTATTCTATTGCTCCACTGTGAAGGTATAAGGAAAAACGGAAGGAGGTTTTCCTATTCTCTGGCCTAAGTCAAGGTTGTGTAGCTTAAGCATGATTGTTGTTAGCTATGGTGATGAACGACCTGCCTGGCAGTTCGTTGAAGTCTTTGTGGTTGCATAGGTCACCTAAGATTTTTAGATAAGAAGGCTGCCTGCATTGTTTGCAGCGGTATTTCTTTAACTGATAGTTGTTCTTTTAGCATTCCTGGTGGTCTTCCCTGGGACTGCCCTGCGTCGGTGGGTTTTTAGGGGTCTAGGCTTTGGTACTTTCTCTGGTGGATAGACCCTTGAGGATGTGGGCCTAGCAAGCCCTAAATGTATTGCTAACAGTTTTAGTGTGAGTTCCTCATAAATGGCACACTGTATCTCTGTCACATTATCCGGTTTTACTGATTCATTCCCTTTCCTAGTCCCGTTCATCCCTAACTGTAGTGAAACATTCCCAGCTGGGGAAACAACCTTTCCTGGGGAGGTGGCCGTGGTCAGAACACATAGCGCTAAGAAGGGGAGCAAACATCTCCAAAACAGTATGCCATAGACGCCAGGTCCCTTGGAATATATGCTGTGCAGATGTTTCTTCCCTGCAGCGACTGTGTCAAGCAGCAAGGACGGCACGGCTTGCGGCAGACTTGTAGTGATGCAACACCTCCCATTGCTGTGATGATGGAAACAAGCCAGGCTTGATGCTCAAAGCAACCTTGGAACACCAGCAATGTAAAGCTTGTCATCACCGTAGCATGTCATGTACCCAGCCAGGGCCGCATTGTCTTTGTAGTAAAGAGGTCATGCAAATAGCAACACACAGCTCATCGAGTGAGGCTCAATGATTGAGTGTTGACCCTAGAAGCAAGAAGTCACCTTGATCCCTGGTAAGGGCACGCACATCAGCTGATTGATTTTTTGTCTGTCACATCCATGTTTCTCTTTCTCTCCCTTTCCCTATCCCTCTCCCTGTCTGTCTCAGATCCATAACAAATTTAAAATAAAAGTGGAAAGTGTTGATTCTCCTCCTATTGTCCCCCCAAAAGGTATCAGATTTTAGTGCAACCACCCACCCCTTTTCTTCCTTAGTCATGGTGAGAATTTTGGTTCCTGAATGTTCACACTATCATCTCACATGAAAACCTGTGAACACACATACACACAAACAGCTGAGCATCCCATCCTGGAGAATTTTCCAGTTCCGTGCAAAGGAAGTGAGATTTCTCGCATTGGAAATGGAAAGAAATGGCACAGAAAGCTGGGCATGAAGATCAAGGGTAATCATTGCACCCTGGAAAAGATGTATTCAACAAATCACGGTGTGATGATTCTGTATGTGGATCCTGTAGGTGGAGGTAGATCCTGTATGTGGAGGTTTGGGGGTGGGGGACACCAACACTTGTAATGTGAATGAGGACTTGATTGTGCAAAGCTTTCATTGACCCCCTGAGAGATACTCAGCAGAGGTGGTGAGCCACTTGGAAATGTGTGGTCGTCCAATGCAAGGCTGGCAGGGGGGTGCCCCTCCTGACCTGGGCGAGAGAGCCCAGCTCCCACCGTGCACAGGGGGCCCCATGAGTCAGGGCTGGCTCCTCCCGAGTCAGCTGAGACCCACAGAAAAGAGTATTCCAAGCGGCAGATTTCACCTGGTCCCGAGGTGTGTCAGGATTGGGTCGATGTGGGAAAAGGCGAGTGTGTTGCTGTGGCTCAATGGTTGGTTCTGAGTCTTTCAGGTGAACCACCCAAGCCCTCAATCATTTTAGGAAAAGAGGTTCCCATGGCAATGCCATTGTTTTTTCAAGGACTCCCTGCATAGGAGTGTTCCACGTCACATTTGATGCAATTTCCTTTGCCATCTCCAAAGAAACCCTCCCCAGAAGCAGCTGGTCCGAAGAATTGGGACTGCTGGGATCAGCTGTAAGAGAGTTGTGGGGAATGCTGAAGTCCCCAACAGAGCAGAGAGTGTGATCAGGTTTTTCAGGGGACATTGTCCAAAGGAGGAGATGTTTGTCTTTAAGAGCAGGTGAGTGGATCCCCCGTTTCTTGAACACCCTCCAAAGGTTCTGTTCTTGTCTCATTGCCCAGTGAGTGCCATGAGATCCTGCAGGATGCCACCCATTCTCTTCACTAGCAGAGAAGTGCAAACAAGGATCCCAGAAGGCTGGTGACCCTTGTACCCACGGCAGGGCCTGAGTTAAGCACCGATTGTCTAGTCCTGACAATGCTTTTGGCGCTGAAATGTCAGGTCCCAGCCAATGTGTCACGAAAAAAGGCAAACAAGAAATGCCAGAAAATCTTGGAGGCTGTCCAGGGCGGTCATGATTCCGGGGCTGAATGAAGTGACGGGTGTCGATGTGTGAGCTGTTTCTGCCCAGGCCTGCAGAGGGAGGCCTTGAGAGCGCTGCAGTGGCCTGGTAAGCCGGTGCGCTGAGGATGTGAGCTGGTCCCCTGTAGGCGGGCATTGTTGAGGCATTCCCCAGGAGGCTGAGATTGTGGAGCATCCAGTCCGTCCTTGGAGTCTTTGGTGTATTGGGAGAACGTTATTTCTGCAATGGTCATCGAGACGCGACCATTGTTGATGCTCTCAGTGACCTGGAGGCCGCTATGATTGAGGCAGCCATTTCTTCGGTCCATGAGTGAAGAAGCAGCCAGCTATTGACCTGGAGGCCGCCATTGTTTACGCAGGTAGTTATTTAGTAGCGGGGAGGCAAGGCTGTCCATGTTGAGTCCGTCCACACCGTGGAGACCGCCACTTTCGGGCAGTCAGTATCGGGGAGGCAGATATTGTTTCGGGTGGAGCTAGACGCAGTCAGTTTTTGTAATGGGAACGTGTTAGTACCAGGAGAAAAAGATTGTGCTGAATGGCTTGTTGCAGAAACAATGTTTTTATTTTGGTAGGAAGTTATTTTTATTATTTTAGAAAGGAAGAGAGAGAGAGGGCAGGAGGGAGGGCAGGAGGGAGGGAGAGAGAGAGAGAGAGAGAGAGAGAGAGAGAGAGAGAGAGAAATATCCATGCTGAGAGAGAATCCTTGATGCTAGAGAATTCCCTGAAGTCACTGTTCTAGCTGTGGGTTGTGCACCCCCTGCAGCCCTGCGAAGGGGCGTCCTGGAGACGGGTGCACTGAGGTTCCCTGTGAGGCGACTCTCTGACCGTGTCCAAGCTGCTGATTTTGTGCCCTTTTGAAAGAAAGCAGAGAGTGTTGGTGTTGTAATGTACCCCGCGAATCACAGAAGGACGCCTCAAGAAGTCGAATTAAAGAGTCACATTTATTGCAATCCGGGACTATGAGGGGCCATTCCCCAAATCTCATAGTGCTAAGATGGTGGCAAAACCAGACTTATATAGGCAAAGATCACAAAGGTATTGATTACATCTCAAGGTTTGGAATGAGGAACCTGGTTTGCAAAAAAGCAGTTGACAGAAGCAGAATTAAGCATGTTAATTATAGTTTTGGGTCTCGGGGTCACTGAATTGACAGAAACACCTTATCTAGAGCCTTCGGGTCTTGAGACCACTGGGTTGCCAGGAACTCATTATCTAGAGCCATTGAGGTAATTTAAAGTAATTGCGCTGTCCTGGTCTTGGGACCACTGAGTCAACTGGAACGCATTATCTGTGGCCACTAAAACAATTTAGGATAATTGTGCTGTCCTGTTTCCCAGGTACGGAAGAATGTGCTTTCTAAAACCAGTAAGATAACAATCAATGGGATAGTCATGTTACAATCAATAAGGCATTCAATCGAATGGGTTGATTTATACAATTCAGAAAATTAAAGTAACTTTTCTATTGTTAAACAAAGCAAATAGGTACCATACTTCATTGGTTGTAGCAGGTCTATCTGTGAAGCTGATGCAGCGAGCAGCATGGGCTAGTGCTCATCTTCCAAAGATGTCAATTTGCAACCATTCCCAGGCACCCTAAGCGGAAATAAACATGCATTCCTGTGCCTGTTTTGAGCACGTTGCATGCATAGTCATTCCTGTTGCATGCGATAAAGTAGGATTGTTGTGTTCTTTTCCCCATGCTAAGTGTGAATGTGATCAGCATCAAGCAGTGTGTCCTCCTTTCTGAATGTTGTGAATCCTTTGAAGTTGCAATGCCAAATTCACTGTGTTTGCCAATCAGCTGGGGAAAGAGAAGCAATCTTTGTTGAAAGTGAAATGTTTGTATG
>NW_005881621.1:0-5679 GCF_000147115.1 Myotis lucifugus | reverse complement strand
TAATAACGATGTACCTACCCATATAGTTTAAGTTTAAAAAATTTGGCTCTCAGAAGAAATTTCAATCGTTGTACTGTTGATATTTGGCTCTGCTGACTAATGAGTTTGTCCACCACTGCTCTAGTCTGCTGTTGGATCTCTGTATAATATTCTTTATTTCAGTCAGTGTATGCTTAATTTCTAGTTGGTCCTTCTTGAAGCTTTTAAGATTCTCTTTGTCTTTTGCCCTTTGCATTTTAATTATGGTGTGTTTTGGTGTGGTCCTCTGTGGATTCCTCTTTTTCCATGTTCTCTGTGTTTCCTGGACTTGTCAGTCTATTTCTTTTACCACGTAGGGGAAGTTTTCTGTCATTATTTCTTCAAATAGGTTTTCCATATCTTGGTCTCTCTCTTCTTCTGCCACTCCCATAATTCGGATGTTGGTATGCTGGAAGTTGTCTCAGAGGCTCCTTACACTATCTGCATATTTTTGGATTCTTTTTTCTTTTCCAGTTGGGTGTTTTCTGCTTCTTCATATTTTAAATCTTTGACTTGATTATTTGGATCCTCTAGTCTGTTGTTGGATCTCTGTATATTATTCTTTATTTCAGTCAGTGTATGCTTAATTTCTGATTGGTCCTTTTTTATATCCTTGAGGTGTCACTAAATTTCTCGGAGGTTTCTAGAAGATTCTTGAGTAACCTTATAATCATGGTTTTGAACTCTATATCCAGTATTTTGCTTTCTTCCATTTCTTTCATTTGTGACATGTTTCTTTGTCTCTGCATTTTAGCTGCTTCCCTGTGTTGATAGAGTGGCTTTGTGTGCTAGTTTTCCTATAGGGCCTAATGGCTCAGCCTCCCCAGTCACCTGAGGTGGACACTCTTGAAGCACCCATTTGTGGGCTGTTTGCACAGTCTTTTTGGAGTTAACCCTTGACTGCTATTGGTATCACTGGGAGGAATTGACCTCCAAGTCAATTTGCTGTGATGACCAGCTCTGTCTACTCTAGAAGATCTGTTGCACAGGAGACGCCCTAATGGGGCAGGACTTGCTTCAGTGGGGCTTTGGTGCTCACTGAGTCTGCCCCTTGAGTGTGTCTCTTATGGATGTGAATATTTGTAATCCGCTATGGTCTCACTCTGACCGCTGGGCACATTAACTCTTGCATCTTCAAGGAGATACAAGGTCAGCCACTGTCTGTGGCCACCCAGCAGGAGCTACAGGGACATCTGCAGATTCCTCCTCTTTGTATGGGGTTTGGAAGTCCCCAGACTAGGCCCAGCTGTGAAGCAAGGCAGGTTGCTGCTGCCGTGCCTTGGGCCTTCTTTTGGGAGCTCTGGGGCTCTCTGACCCAGCTGCAGTTTGACAGGTTTTAGGCAGAGAAAGGACAGGCCATTCATATGCAAAAGCCGATGTGCACAGCTTGGGTGGGGTTGTAAATTGGGTGGAGCAGGGTCTCTGGGAATCACCAGGGTGGAGCAAGCAGCAATGGCTGCCAGTCAGCCCTGCATGGGAGAGGTCCCCGGGTCTCCTAGTCCAGTGCCCCTTGTGCAGGAGCAATGATCGTTATGAGCACGTCTGCGAGAAAGCCGCCCTCACATTCCTGTCCCGATGCCAGACAGTCCAGTTTATCCCCATATGTGTCTGTGTCCCCCAGAGTCTTCCCTGGAACTGGAGTTCAGAGCAAGCGGGAGCTTGTATCTCCCTCCCAATTAAAAGAGCAGCACATCCAGGTGCCAGCGCTTTATGTGCTTCCGCATCTCTTACAGGTCTCAATGCGCTTTCTTCACCTCTCTAGTTGTGGAACTTCCACTCAGCCAGCTTTCCTGCGGTTCTGGGTGGTCATTGTTCTGCCTTTTAGTTGTAATCTTGATGTGGTTGTGAGAGGCAGCAAGTATAGGTGTTTACCTATGCCTCCATCTTGGTTCTCTTCAGGAAAATATTATTTAAATTAAAAAAAATCAAAAAATTGAAAGAAAAGAAAACCTATCATAGTGTTTAGCTAATAATATACTTTACATAGTGTTCTTCTCAATATTTCCAGTCTAATGACTATGCCGTACACCTGAAATCAGTATAAAATAATATTGAAAGTAAATATTACTGAAAAATGAAGAAAATCGGTTATTTACCAGCAAATAAGTAGAAATAACTGAATTGAAGAGATTTGGTATAGGGTGGTCCACCCAATCATTGGCTTCAAATTCTTATAGTTCTGTATGTTGAAAAAGTGAACAAACTTGTTCCCTGGAATATGAGAGGGTAGAGATATGACTCATCTATGAAAATATGCTGAGGTCACCAGGAATTCTCTGTAAAAATTTATTGGTGATACTTATATGACAAAATTATTGCAAATGTGGTGGCCAAATGGCGATTCTTCTAATTCTATTATTTCTTCCATGTTTATTAGGTGTGCTAGTATTCTCCTATAAGAAGGGACTTACCCTATTTGTCACATTTATTTATTTATTTATTTATTTATTTATTTATTTTTCATATCATTATGGACGCTTACTTATTCTCTTGAGTTATAATCCATTACCACTATTTATTTTGTAGCTTTAGGTGTTTTTATTGGTCTCAAGGATTCTAAATGATCTCAGAGAAGCCAACTGGGAAATACTTATAACAGAAACAAAAGGAGTAAAAACTAGAAACTAAGTAAGTGAAAGGAAGTTTACCCACAGGAGGTGGGTCAGGAGTGGGACACAAATAATGGGGAGTGGGGCAATATAGCTGTTGATATACAGACAATAAATAAAAAATAAATTGCAACCTGTTTATACATTTTAAACCCATGAGTTTGAATTGATATCTCCAATTCTTGTTTGAAACCATAGAGAGTTTTCCAGCCTCTCCTTTTCCATGTACAGAGCTCCTTTCCCTGAGAGTGAGAGTCACTATCTTTTCCTCAGTGTTTACTTATTTGCTGAATCTTTGGATACATGTGAGTTGTTTCAGAATCTTTTTTTTTTTTTTTTTAAAATATTTTATTGATTTTTTACAGAGAGGAAGGGGAGAGAGATAGAGAGTTAGAAACATCGATGAGAGAGAAACATCCATCAGCTGCCTCCTGCACATCTCCCACTGGGGATGTGCCCGCAACCCAGGTACATGCCCTTGACCGGAATCGAACCCGAGACCTTTCGGTCCGCAGGCCGACGCTCTATCCACTGAGCCAAACCGGTTTCGGCATGTTTCAGAATCTTGAAGTCATACCACAGTTAATAACATACCACAGCTTAAAACTTTGTTTTGAGTTTTTTAAAAATTGTGAACGTATGTAGACAGAATTCTTGGTTCAAGAACTGCGTAGGTTATTTGTTTTATTATCCCTTTTAGTGTAATTATGGTGTTAATTTAAATTTTTTATGTTCTTTTGATTTGTTTTATTCTATTTTGCTTTACTAGCCACCTTTTCTATTCATGTTTTACTTGCAAAAGGCAACATAGTCAAAACTACACAAATAATTCTACCCATTTCCCCATCGCTTCTGCCACAACTCCTGTAGATAAAAATTCCTATTAGTTTCTGATTTATTCTTCCTGTGCTTCTTTTTCCTCAAATGGGCAGAGAGTTGGATATTTTATTTACCTTCATTTTTACATGAGAAGTAGCACGCTATAAATGCTCTTTTACACATTGCTTTTTTTCATTTAGCAATATATGTTACAATTTCTTCCAATTAATTCATAGATACCCTTGTTCTTATTTTTTTCCCAGGTGCGAAATACTCAGTTGATGTTCTATAGAGACTACTTTAGTGGTCATAAAATGAGATATTGCTGATGAGTGTCCTAAATGGTTCAAATGGCTAGAATGGTAAATTTTATGTTTTGTATATCAAACTACAATTAAAAATTAAGGAGAGTGTAAGAAGTGATCTCTTAACAACACAGGGAAGACTCATAAAAAATAATAATAATGTAAGATTAAGTTAATACAGACAGTTCTCGGGTTACGTCGGACTCGACGTACGTCTTGTCGTGGTTACGTCGCCATCTCTATTTATTTATAAAAAATAAAAAGTTTTGTCATTTTGACATATGTACATATGTGCTTTATGTTTTTTATTATTTATTTACCACAAGTAAAGCTCAGGAATTGTTATATTTCCTTTAAAATTTTTTTGCTGTTTCACTTCATTACTGCTATGTCTGTGCTCCATGTGAGTGTCATAAGTGCTTATGTAGGTGGGTTCTGCACCGTAGGAACGGATCTCTGACGTAACCCAAGGACCTACTGTAGGGGGAAAAGGATTAAAATATACATTTAATCGAAAGGGAGAAAGTCAAGAGAGAATATATGTGAAACATGTATCAAATAATAAACATAGTTACATGGAAAATATAAATTGAAATGTATTATGATTACATTAGATGTCAAGAGACAAAATTCTACAGAAATACAATAATTGTTTCTCTACATAAAATGACCAATATTTAGCATTACATTGTTAATAATGGACACCTCATAGATACAAGGAAAAAGAAAAGTTTAAAGTGATGGAAAAAATATACCATTTAAACTCTAACCGCAAGAAAGCTGCATTGTACTTCCTATTCTATACTAGTATCTATATCTCTATCTGTATATTTATACTTATATGTTTGTTCGTATATTTGTATGTGTACCTATATCCATAGCGATAGATATAAAGTACCTATACTAATATTAGAAGTAGATGAGTAGTTAAGGTAAAGCCCATTTCTAGAAACATCTCCTAATCATAAATGTGGTGGTGTGCTTTTGAATGTATTTTTGAAATGTCTGGCCCTCTTGTTTGAAAAGCCTTATTTTGTAGCATATGCCATTTTTCATAGTGTAATTTTTCTTATCATGGCTGATTGCAATCTACCAACATGACGTCATTGAATGTCAGTTGGGAAGAGACCCTCACAATCAACTTGAAGCCATCAAAAGCCAGCATTAAAGAATCAGGTAGAAAAAAATTTCAACAGAAGCAAATCATGAGGCTAAAGCAGTATGTCATCAATAACATAGCATAAAAAATACATAAGCAAAAGCTGACACATCTCAAAGGAGAAAAAGACAAATCCACATCTATAATTGTGCAATATATTGTGCATAAGATTTTGCATATATCTTATGAGAAGATGAACAAGCCAAAATTACTAATTGGGAATATCACATTATTAACAATCCATGTAGCAAACTTGACCTAGTTTACATATTAACCACACTGTACATGACAACAGAATGCATATTCTATTAAAGTTATATGGAGATGTTGACTATTCAGTAATTTTAGGAGATATATTTCCTTTGCTTCTGACTGCAACCAGAGGATTTAGTGATTGCCACTTTAAGAACTTAATCCTCTTGACACACATCTCTAAGGCCTGTTTGATATCTCTGTTCCTCAGGCTGTATATGAAGGGGTTCAGCATGGGGGTAACTACTGTATACATGACTGAAGCAATTATGTCTTTGGAACCCCATGATGAGGAGAAAAAGTAAACACTTGTAGCTGTCCCATAGTATAAAGACACACACAGAGAGATGGGAGCCACAGGTAGAAAAGGCTTTATAGAGTCTCCTAGTGGAGGGGACCCTCAGGATGAAGGGCCCCTATACCGATATAGGAGCCCAAAATAACACCAATACACAAAAAGGAAATCATTCCTCCACAGTGCATATGACCAGCCCATTGAGGAACGTGTCTGAACAGC
>NW_005881620.1:0-5680 GCF_000147115.1 Myotis lucifugus | reverse complement strand
TCGTGCATTTCATGGTTAATTTTGTCTGTGCGCTGACAAGGCTGGAACCTGCAACCTTGGCTCATCTGTACTACGCTCCAACCAACCAAGCTACCCGACCAGGACCTGTCATTTTTCTTTTTAAATCCACACAACAAACTGGTAGTCAGCTCTTCCTTGGATTTTAGCTAATTGGATACTGTTTAAATTTAGGGCCTTTTCAATAAAATAAATTATTTTCACGTTGAAAACACAATCAAATTTGCATCTTGAAGGTGTGTGTTTTTGTGTGTGTGTTTAATCCTCACCTGAGGATATTTTTTATTGATTTAGAGAGAGGGAAGAGAGAGAGAGAAACATCAATTGGTTGCATCCCATACATGCCCCAACCAGGGATCAAACCCCCAACCTCAATATGTTCCCTGTCTAGGAATCGAACCTGCAACCTTTGTGCACAGGACTACGCTCCAACCAACTGAGCCAGGGAGCATCTTAAAAGGTTTTATTTTGTAGCTACATTTTTACAGTTGTAGTAGCACTAATAAAGACGTGCTTTTGAGAAAAGAGAAACTAGGATTGAGCTAGTTGCTGTAGCGTAGACAGGTGAGCAAAGGCACACGTTGTCCTTATTTTCTCTCACCTCACTAGATTGTTTTCCTAGAGTGTTGTTTTTCACTGTTACAGTTTTAAAAACAAGATTTAGGAAGGTGCCCTGACTGGTTTGGCTCAGTGGATGGAGCGTTGGCCTGCGGACTGAAGGGTCCCAGGTTCGATTCCAGCCAAGGGCATGTGCCTTGGTTGCGGGCACATCCCCAGTCGGGGGTGTGCAGGAGGCAGCTGATCGATGTTTCTAACTCTCTATCCCTCTCCCTTCCTCTCTGTAAAAATCAATAAAATATGTTTTTAAAAAAAAAGATTGCCGAAACCGGTTTGGCTCAGTGGATAGAGCGTCGGCCTGCGGACCGAAAGGTCCCAGGTTCGATTCCGGTCAAGGGCATGTACCTGGGTTGCGGGCACATCCCCAGTAGGAGATGTGCAGGAGGCAGCTGATCGATGTTTCTCTCTCATCGATGTTTCTAACTCTCTATCTCTCTCCCTTCCTCTCTGTAAAAAATCAATAAAATATATTAAAACAAAACAAACAAACAAAAAAAGATTTAGGAAGGTATATATAATCCAAAACATTATCTCTCTTTGAACTTAGTTAATGTATACATAACTTTTTTTTTTCTTCTGTGCTTCACCTCCTAAGTGAGAAAGACTGAGGGTTTTGAGGGAAAGGAATGGTACAAAAGAGATGGCTATTTCCTATTGGAAAACAAAGAATAGGGTGCAATTGAATTACTGGTTAAAGCAGGTTTGATAGAAATAACCTTCACGTAGTCATCCTTGTTTCTTTTGTAAGAATTACTTTGATTCATAGTGTAACCAGGTGTTAATTACTGAGAATTTTTATTTGGTAGAAGATGGTTATATTCTTCTGCACATATGCTGGAAAAGAATGTGTAAGGAGATTCCTTATTAGAAATTTCTGAATAATGTTTACAAACATAGCTATCATCAGACATTTCTTGTATTCTCACTGGATATGTGGCTGTGTGTTGGTAATATTAATATTCCTTTCTCAGTCACTTAATGTGAAATTAAGGGCCAGATGAGTTTCAAAGAGTTATGAAAGAGAGAGGAGGAAGCAGAGAAGTGGCAGTGGCTAATAGTCATCTCTCTGAGTCACCAGCAATGAATGCCACTTTACTGGGGAACATTACTTGATTTCTGACTGGTTAGTTTCTACACATCATTGATACCTTCTGGTTCCTTAATAGAGGCCAATTGAGATTTAGTTTTTATGAATGTCTTGTGATTTTATAAAGCATGTTTTCCTTTAAGATAAGACTATCCAGTCACTTTCATTGAAACTACATAAAATCTACCTTCAGCTCATGAAAAGGTACAATTTGGAGTAGAAAGAATATTATTAAATGGGTGGCCAGTAAGATGAATGTTGTTTGGTTGGTAACAAATGGATATAATTTTCAGTAGTTCTGTAAATTGAAATAAAACCATTATTTTTCCTTAGACTTAGAGTTATTATTAGCAGTCAAAGACTTTAACTGAGAATAGAAAAAGAAGTAGTAGTTCAGTTACTAAAAAAAGAGTACAAAAAAGAAAGACCCAGCTGAACCAAACTTTAAATTCTCAATAAATTCTAGGCTTGCCTTTTAAACAAAAAGAAAGAGTATAAATACCTCAGCAGTTTGTACTGAATACTAGTAAAAGGAAACTTTTTTTTAAACCGTCAAGATTCCTTCAGAGTATACTGCCTTTAGTAGTTGATATTTAGTGGTTGGTGCCATGGAAATAGATACCACATGCTGATGAAACGTGGAGTTAGTGCTTTGAAATACTGGTTTGTTATTACTGAAAGATTTCTGTGTGTTTTAAAACTCCTTTAGGTTCAGCGTGTCCAATAGAACGTTTTGCAGTAATGGAAATATTTTATATCTTCACTGTCCAGTGTGGCTCTTGAGCACCTGAAATGTCACTAGCACAACTGAGAAACTGAATTGCACATTGTGTTTAATATAAACATATTAGATATTAATATAAATGTAAATAATCATATGTAGCTAGTGGTCATAGTATTGGGCAGTATTGACCATAGTATAAACATCTTTAAATAGTTGAGAACTGAGCAGCACATTTGATAACTATGTCATTAAAATATATTATAGTGTAATTAATATTTACTTTTAGTACATTTGGAAATGTTGCTTTTTATTTTGTATCGGTTAAAACTGAAGGAACTGCCCTGGCTGGTGTGGCTCAATTGATTGGGCGTCATCCTGTGCACCAGAGAGTTACCGGTTTGATTCCCAGTCAGTGCATGTGCCCAGGTTGCAGGCTTGATCCCAGGTGGGGGGCGTGCAAGAAGCAGCCGACTGATACCCGATGTTTCTCTCTCTCTCTCTCTCTCTCTCTCTCTCTCTCTCTAAAAATCAATAAAATATTTTAATATGTTTTTTTAAAATATATTTTTTATTGATTTCAGAGATGAAGGGAGAGAGAAACATCAGTGATGAGAGAGAATCATTGATTGGCTGCCTCCTGCACACTCCCTACTGGGGATAGAGCCTGCAACCCAGGCATGTGCCCTTGACTGAAATTGAACTTGGGACCCTTCTGTCTTAATATGTGTTGTTTTTTTAAAATTTATTTTCAGAGAGAGGAAGGAAGAGGGAGAGAGGGATATAAACATCAATGATGAGAAAGAATCATTGATAGGCTGCCTCCCGTACGTCACCTACTGGGGATCCAGTGAGCCTGCAACCCAAGCATGTGCCCTGACCAGGAATCAAATCGTGACCTCCTGGTTCATGGTTTGAGGTTCAACCGCTGGGCAACACCAGCAGGGCAATAAAAAATATTTTTAAAAAACAACTGAAAGAACTATAGTATTGGGAAGATGACAGAGAAAGTTAATTGAGGAGTTTGTTGTTTATTTCAGGTCTTTTTTTTCCCTTCTTTTTTTTTTTCTTTTTCTTTTTTGAGTGTATCTGAGGAGGAGTTTTTATTCATAATCTTTTTGTTTCAAATCTTTTTTTTTCTTGAGATATTAATGTTTACTGTATGTAACATTATATTTAAGATCATTTTTCTTTTTTTCTTTTTTTTTTTATTACAAAGAGTATTACATATGTTCCCTTCTTTTTTTAATCCTCACCCGATGATATTTTTTCCATTGATTTTTAGACAGAATGTAAGGGAGGGGAAGAGACAGAGAAAGAGAAACATCATTGTGAGAGAGACACATCAATTGGTTGCCTCCTGCATGTGCCTTGACCCCGCCCGGGATCAAGCCTGCAACTGAGAATCACATCCAGGACCCTTCATTCCTTGGACTGAAACACCAAGCACTGAACCAAACAGGCTAGGGCTCAGGTCTTTATATATAGTCATCTTCCCAATGAGGCCCTTCTGCGCACACAATTTATAATTGGGCATTCTCTCTCTCAGTCCACCCTACCTCACTTTCCTGAATGATTTTATTCTATAGCATTTATCACCATCTAACATATTAGAAAGAAGGCATGGGAACCAGAGTTACAGTATTTGATATAGAAAAGGAGGCAGGTGTATTTGTTTGTTTGTTGCATCCAATGAGCTAGCCACAGAAAGAAGCCAGTGTTATTTGGGGTAAGTGAATGAATATCTGGTGATACCACTGGCCCTGCATCAACCTTAACCTACTCTGTCTCTTTCAGGCTAGTTCACATGAAGTACAATGCTTTCTGCTGAGTATCTTGAGCCTAAGAGTAGTGATTATATGAGGTTTTATGTAAATCAAGCATGTCAAACTCTCGGCCCATGGGCTGCATGTGGCCCACAACGAGTATTTTTGCAGCCCAACCCATATAATGGTATATAAGAAACGTTTTAATAAAATCTTCGTAACTTAATTTTTACAATATCCTGTTATACATAATTATTAATTATTAATAACGAACTACAGCGTTCGCTAATGACTGATTACTATAAACGTGTTGCATTCATTTCCCTTATGCGTCTTACACGCAGGCGCACCATTTCTCTCCAGTAATACTAGTAGCGAAAATTTTAGCAGCCGATGGCCACATCATTAGTCTGGCACTGATTTGTTTGGTGTGTACAACAGGAAATATTTCGCTTTCGGAGGACAAGAAAAACAGCTTTATTTGCGTTATACTTATTTGTGTAGTTATTTAGTGTCTGGTAAGTTAATGTCCAAGAAAAAATATTAATTTTTATTAAAATGTTCTATTATTTTATATTAACAATTACTCATTTATTTCAGCCCTTTGTATTCAGCATGTCTCTATCGAAATAAACCATTTCTATGAAAATTGAAGCTTTTGTTTTTTTGCGGCCCACATAAACTTAAACCTTGTTTATTTGGCCCATGTTAGCCTTTGAGTTTGACATGCTTGATGTAAATATTCACCTGACAGATTTGTCTCCTTTGAAAGTTACTACTTGCAAAACAATAAATTCTCAAAAACGATCATGAACATGCCATTTTTCCCCACAAAAGTGAGATCTCACAGCAATCTGAGTTGTTTGGAATGACAGAATTAGTCCATGGTCTCTAGCCTCCATCTGTAGCACTTTTCACCTTAGTTGTCTTTTGTTACTAAATTCTCTGAGTAAAGCTTAAAATCGAAGAATGCTGTTTCTTCCTTTCTACTCAAGGTTAATAAATACTTGTCACATGTCCACTATCCATTAAATTATGCCAAGAGAGTTTAAGGATAGATACATCATGGTCCCTGCCCAGGAGCTGTTTCTAGCCCACTAGAAAAGTCTGAAGATCACTGTAATTCGGGTACAATGTCCAAACAGTACAATCAGTCATGACTAGCTCTTTACCTCTCCAGTCTTATCTCTTGATGCTTATTCCTTTTTCTCATCTCTGTCATCCCTTCTGTGACTGACTCTTTCAGTTTAGATCTTACTTCTTTCAAGGTATTTTCTCTGACCTCTCAGAACAAAGTAATAGGCATCCATACCCCAATATGTGTTTGCGTAGTGCCTAAGTACTCATCAGACTCTATTGTAGATCCTATAAGGGCAAAAACTGTTGTTTTCAGCACCAACACATTGCTGAGCACATAACCAGTGATGAGTGAATCTTTATTGGGATTTTGCTCGAGTGACTAAGGAAAGG
>NW_005881619.1:0-5681 GCF_000147115.1 Myotis lucifugus | reverse complement strand
AGGAGATGATAATTTTTGTTTACATCAAGATTTATCTCTTAATTATTGGTATTATTGTTATATACGCTAATAAAAGACAAAGATGCTAATTGTGCATACCTTTGCTATGTCCTAAGCCACGCGCCCCCCCGGCATCACAGCGACTATATGCAAATTAACCCACCAAGACGGCACCCGGCAGCTAGAGCAAGCAGGAGGCTTGGTTGCCGGGGCAATGGAGGAAGCCAAGCTTCCCACCAGCCTGAGCTGGCTGAGGCCTCCGTTTATGGCAACAAAGTTTCAATTATAGAAGACAAATAAATCCCAGATACCTGCTTCCAGCCAGACTCCACTGAGAGCTTGGGTGGCTGGGGGTTGTGGCCAGCCTGCAAACAGCCATCAGCCCTTCACCCAGGCTGGCCAGGCATCCCAGTGGGTACCCCCACCCTGAAGGGGCTGTGGCCAGCCTGTGAACAGCCATCAGCCCCTCACCAAGGCTGGCCAGGCACCCCAGGGAGGACCCCCCACCCTGAAGGGGCTGTGGCCAGCCTGCAAAACAGCCAACAGCCCCTCACCCAGGCTGGCCAGGCACTCCTATATAATAAAAGGGTAATATGCAAATTGACCCTAACAGCAGAATGGCTGGGAATGACTGGTCACTATGACACACACTGATCACCAGGGGGCAGATGCTCAATGCAGGAGCTGCCCTCTGGTGGTCAGTGCGCTCCCACAGGGGGAGCTCTGCTCAGCCACAAGCCAGGATGACGGCTGCTAGTACAGCGGTGGTGGTGGGAGCCTCTCCCGCCTCCTCAGCAGTGCTAAGGATGTCAGACTGCAGCTTAGGCCTGCTCCCTGCTGGCAAGTGGACATCCCCCAAGGGCTCCTGGGCTGCCAGAGTGATGTCTGACTGCCAGCTTAGGCCCAGTCCCCCAGGGAGCGGGCCTAAGCCAGCAGTTGGTCATCCCCCGAGGGGTCCCAGACTGCTAGAGGGCACAGGCAGGGCTGAGGGGCCCTCCCCAGTGCACAAATTTTTGTGCACCAGGCCTCTAGTACTATAAATAAATTTTAATTGTGTGATAGAGGATATTTTAAATTAGAGAATTAGGGCAAATATATAACTATAGGCTTTATGTTACAGGAAGCATGAAATTAATTTTAGCTAATAGTGGTTAATAAAGTGTGATTTCATTCATTATACATATTTCCACTAGCAGCTCAAATCAAATCTTCATATCTATTCCTATAAATGTTTTCAAGACATGTTTTCATATCAAGCAAGTTCCAAAGGGGTATTAATATCTTAATTTATTATACAAATACTTTAATGCTTTTTATTTTCTTTATAAGGTATAATTGTTTTACTAGTCCTTACTTTAGTGTATCTATTGCTGCTGTACAATCTCTTGTAAATTATATTGTTACCAAAATCATTTTCTGTTTTCTCATCACACAGCTTCAAAGTACGTCATTTCTTTTTCACTTCCTCACTCCAACTGCATTTGGAATTCTCACAGATAATGAACATGAACCTAACAGACAAGCTCCTCAACTCTGGTAATGAGAAGGCAAAATTAAACTATCTCATTCATGAGTTGAAATTATTAACTGTGAATTTTCTCATTTGTCTCATTTAATGAGGTAATTCACATGCCAGCACATTCAAAACTAAACAGTAAATGTTGGTTATTATTTATAGTAATAATAATAATGATAATAATAACACTTTCTCTTTCTTATTATCATACCTTTCCAAAGATGATTCAAATCATAAATGTTAGGAATTGTGATTTCATCCACTAAAGGCTGTGTAGGAGAAAGCCTAATAAAAGCCTAGCGTTGATGGGAAAATGTAGTAGAAAAGGCATCTGTGGTTGATAGTCATTAATAAGGATTTTCTAGATCAAGGAAAGACTTCTTATGTAAAGGTATAAACATAAACAAATCATATAATGGCTATTCAAACAATGAGAGGGTTTATTTCAGATTTATGAAAGAATTAGCTTCCAAAATTCATTTAAACCAACTTATTTCATAGAATTCACAGTGCCAGACACATTGGACTTTTATTACACTCAAAGAAAAAAAAATCTGTAAAATAAAGCAGGGGGAAATAAATGGGTGTGGAAAGCAAGCATTTATCCCCAAACCTTTTAATTTGACCACAAACCTAGTGATAACTATTTGGTAGGGTCATTGGCAACAGATAGGAAGGACAGAGGCTTTGGGAGTGGAAATTTGCAAAGAAATTTACAAAAGTGTCAGAAAGAAGAGGTGTCAATATACATCTCATCTTCCATCTACTGGGAACCCACAAAAGTCAAAGCATTTGGTTAAGTGTGGTGAAACAGTCCTAAGGACCCATCTCAGTAATCCTTTATTTTTCTAAAATAAACAAACAAGCAAACAAGTCATCAGTAATTATTTTGTTGGGTTCTTTGTTTTGGGTTTTTGTTTTTTATTTTTGCACCGAAGTGTAGTTAATGTCTGTAAAATAACTTAATGTGTTAACTATATTCTGTCTTATTCCTAATTTATCAGTTCTCTAGACAGAGCTTTCTCTTTATTTTAGGTTTGTATAAAAATAGTGCCAAGTCCTATAGACAGTGCAAAAACAACAACAACAAATCTGTTTGAAAGGAAAATGTCTTACCAATATTCTATATCTAAGGTATTCATGACTCTAAACAGGTGGTTTATTGATGTGTTTTTTTCTCTCTCTCTTGATTTTTCTCTCTGCTGTTTTCTCAACATGTTAGTTCAGTTGTGATCTGAGTTTTAGGTATATGCATGTCCTGCAATCTTCCTTTCTACTCCCCCCACCCCTTAAGTCCCCTTTGTAGTTTTGTGGATGCTATTTACTATTATTATTCCTGATCTAAACACCTGCAGCATGTCAGTTTTTTTCTGATCTGTTCAGGTAAAGAGACAACCAGGTTCTTTTTAAAAATAAATATATTTCAGTCACATAAAAATTATAAAATAAAAATATGAAGGAAATAAGATATAAATGTAACTAGATCATGGAGAAATCAAGAAAAGGGAGTTTCATAGATAAAGGTATGAAGTAATCAAAGTAACAATGATTTTTATAATGGCATAATTAATAAACTTCAATTTCACAGTATTCTCCCACAAAAAGAACTAGGGGGAAGAAGTAAGGGTAATTATGCATTAATGAGAACTTTGATAATAGAGTAGCAACATTAGAGATTAGTACTGGAATTTTGTAAAAGAAAATTCCAGAAAGACAGCTGATAAAACAACATGATACCAGCTAGTCAATTGTTCTAAGGAAATTGCACCTGCTAACTTCTTAACAATAATACAATTTTATTTTTACTTATAAGAATATAGAGTATCTACACTAATAAAAGACAAACATGGTAATTGGCGTACAACCGCTACCCTTCCCATTGGCTAATCAGCATATCCTTATGCAAATTAACTGTCAGCCAAGATGGCGGCCGGCTTTAGGCTTGGGCCGGGGAGGAGCCAGCCAGCGATCAGCTGCGGCGGGAGCTGGGGGTGCCCCGGCCCAGGCCTAAAGCCTCGAGCAGAGGCTTTAGGCTTGGGCCGGGAAGGAGCCAGCCAGCAGCGGTCTTCCGCGGCGGCGAGATGCCCAGGCCTAAAACCTCGGCCTGAGGCTTTAGGCCTGTGTCAGGGAGGAGCCAGCCAGGGATCGTTGATGGCTGCGGTGGCGTGGACCTGGGGGTGCCCCGGCCCAGGCCTAATGCCTGGGCCAGAGGCTTTAGGCCTGGGCCGGGGAGGAGCCAGCCAGTGATCCTTGATGGTGGTGGCGGCCCGAACCCGGGCGCAGCCAGCCAGCGATCCTTGATGGCCACGGTGGCTTGGAGCTGAGGGTGCCCTGGCCCAGGGCTAATGACTCGCCAGAGGCGTTAGGCCTGGGCAGGGGCCAAACCAGCAATTGGTGTGAACTACAGAGGAAACACCTTTTCTGACCTCTGATTGGTTAAGCTCTCTGTATGCCACTGGTAATATTCTTAGTAACTTGGGTAATAAGAGTCCAAAAAGTGATCTAGGGTTTTTTTTACCACACTCCTGGAGAAAAAAATGAAGGTCTGCTGCTGGAGGGTTAAGAAATGTCATATCCTGTCCTAGCCAGTTTGGCTCAGTGGATAATGCCTCGGCCTGCCCAACGCAGATTCTGGGTTCAATTCTGACCAAGGGCATGTACCTAGGTTGCACGTTCCTCCCTGGCTCCGGCCCAGGTCAGGGCTCATGCAGGAGGCAACCAATCAAAGTGTTCCTCTCACTTTGATGTTTCTCTCTGTCTTTCCCTTTCTTTTCCACATTCTCTAAAAATCAATGGAAACATATCCCCAGGTGAGGATAAAGAAAGAAAGAAATGTCATATCCTATGAAAGACACTTCTTGAAAATGCCTAAAGAAAGTTGTCATTTTTTCATGGTAAAGGGACTGGAGTCCGTGTTGATGAAAACACCTTGGTGGCTGTGGTGACTGGCAGTGGCTGCAGCAGCGGGGTGATGGGGCTGTTGCCTTCCCCTGATCATCCCGGTCGCCTTCCACAAGGGAGGCCAGACTGTGGCTTAGGCCCGCTCCCCAAGGGGAGCAGGGAGCAGGTAGTAGGACATCCCCTAGGGCTCCCAGTATGTGATAGGGGGCAAGCTGGGCTGAGGAAACCCCCTCCCCAGTGCACAAATTTTTGTGCACCGGGCCCCTAGTTATGATATAAGTAAATTAGTCATGTTTATTACTATAGGTGTTATCATTTTCAAGACTTTTTACTTTTATTTTTTTAATATAAATATTTATCCCAAAACAACTCTGATAGAGGTTTACAGATGCTGAATCTAGATCATAGCATTATAATAATTTTCCAAAGGTACATACATCTATTAGAGCCAGATCCACAATCTGACCTTGAGTCTTTCCCCTTCTGATGCTAACCTTATCTCTTATATGACCACCTAATCGAAACCTTTTTGTGTTAACCTGGAACAATTTCTTTCAATTTACATTATCTGTCTAATTTTATCTAAGATTAATTTATTCCAACATTTTCAGACTTTCTAATGTTACGCCATTTTGAAAAAATACACTTTTGAATCCAATTTATGAATCATTATAAATGAAGTCAATGAAATACTTTAGCATGTCTCTTGGCATGTATCCTTTTCTATATCTAGAAGATGGTGTCATCATTTTTTGAAAGAGGTAAATTGTACCTAGAAGGAGGTCAGTCAGAGATATATAATTTGTTCTTTCAGAAATATAATACTTGCTCTTCACATATAACAGTAAAATTATTTATGCTGTTGTGGATATAGTTTCTTTCTACGGATAAGAAGTGTAATATGAAATCTGTTGGCTTTTTAGGGATCTTGAATAAAATGTGATGGGCAGTTAGTTAGACAGACATGAGCAGAGCAAGGACCAGGGGCCAGGTATCGGTCACCAGAGTGGAAAGCACTGGTTCCTATCAACTGGGGGAGAAAGTACCTTGCCCCCCCCCCCCCCCCCCGGAAACTTTTTTCCACTATTATATAGGTGGGCCTGGGGGTCAGACCCTCTGCTCTTTTCCATCAAAAGGAAAAAAGTTTGGACCCTTCCCTGAATGTCCCCCCCTGGGATGTTGGTAAACATGGGGGTTAAACCTCCTTAGAGGGGGAAAAAAAAAGGGGGCCAGAGAAAAGCCCTTAAGCATTAAGCCCCCAGGA
>NW_005881618.1:0-5681 GCF_000147115.1 Myotis lucifugus | reverse complement strand
GAGCAAGGGCCATCACGGGGGGTTGGGGCTCCATACCCTGTCACACACAGAGCAGGGCAATCAGGGGGTTGGGGAGCTCCCCCCTGTCACGCACAGAACAGGGCTGATCAGGGGGTTGGGGAGGTCCCCCCTGTCATGCACAGAGTAGGGCCGATAGGGGAGTTGGGGCACCGCCCCCTGTCACACACAGAGCAGGACGGATCAGAGGGTTGGGGCACTCCCCCCTGTCACACTCAGGGCAGGGCCGATGGGGAGGTTTGCGGTTCCACCCTGTCACACATAGAGCAGGGCCGATCAGGGGGTTGGGGGAGCTCCCCCCTATCAGGCACAGAGCAGGGCCGATCAGGGGGTTGGGGCACCTTCCCCTGTCACGAACAGAGCAGGGCGGATAGGGAGGTTGTGGCCCCACTCCATGTCACACACAGAAATGCAGGGTGATCAGGGGGTTTGGGCACTGCCCCCTGTCACGCTGCTCCAGGGGCCAGGAGGCCTCGCACCTCCACTGATCCCAGTGCTGGGAGGCCTCGCGGCTCTGCTTGACACCGGGGCAGTGAGGCCTCGCTGCTCCACTGATCCCGGTGCTGGGAGGCATATTACCCTTTTACTATATAGGATAGAGGCCTGGTGCATGGGTAGGGGCCGGCTGGTTTGCCCAGAAGGGTGTCCGGGATCAGGGTGGGGGTCCCGCTTGGGTGCCTGGCCAGTCTGGATGAGGGGATGATGGCTGTTTGCAGCTGGTCACACCCCCTTCAGGGTGGGGGTCCCCACTGGGGTGCCTGGCCAGTCTGGGTGAGGGGCTGAGGGCCGTTTTCAGGCTGGCAGGTGACTGAAGCTCCCAACTTCTCCTTTTTTTCTTTTTTTTTTTTTAATTCTGGGATTTATTTACCTTCTATGGCTGTCACTGGAACTGAGAGCCGGCTTTAGCTCTGAGGCTCGGCTCCAGCTCTGAGACCTCGGCTGCTGAAAGCAGGTATCTGGTTTGTTTGGCTTCTATAATTGAAACACTGTTGCAACTCCAGCTCGGCCGACTGGGTGAAAGCATGGGGTTTGTTTAGCTTCTATAATTGCAACATAGTTGCTTAGAGTGCAAGCTCAGAGCCCAGCAGCGGCAGGCAGGGAACCTTGGCTTCCTCCTTCACTGGAGCAAGCAAGCCTCCTGTTCGCTTCAGCTGCCTGACTGCCGGCCGCCATCTTGGTTGGCAGTTAATTTGCATATCGCCCTGATTAGCCAATGGGAAGCGTGTCGGAGGTACGGTTAATTACCATGTTTGTCTATTATTAGATAGGATTTTCCACACCAACAACTGTAAACCTACTTTTGCCCCAGCCTGTACTGAGTGGAAATAGTTTTGTTCCTCATCTGAGGGAAAAAATATTCAACATCTTGCCTTAAGTATGATATGAACTATAGGTTTTGTTTTGTGTTTTTGTTTTCTTTTTTTAAAAATATTTTATTGATTTTTTACAGAGAGGAAGGGAGAGGGATAGAGAGTTAGAAACATCGATGAGAGAGAAACATCGATCAGCCGCCTCCTACACACCCCCAACTAGGGATGTGCCCGCAACCAAGGTACATGCCCTTGACTGGAATCGAATCTGGGACCTTTCAGTCCACAGGCCGACGCTCTATCCACTGAGCCAAACCAGTCAGGGCTTGTGTTTTTGTTTTCTTGTAGATTCCCTTAGATTTAGAGCATCTACCTTTATCTAGCATTTCAAATTTATTTTCCCAAGGTCTGCAGTATACCTTAAAGATTCTGTAAATTTCCTGTGTTTCAATATTTATCTTTTCTTTTTGTATGTTTCTCTTTTTTCCTTAGGTTAGCTAGTAGTTTATCTATTTGTTTCAAAGAGACAGGGTTTTCAGTTAAGTAGATATATCTTTTTCTTTACTTCATTAAATTTTGCTTATCCTTATTCTTTATTCCTTATGTTTTGTTTCTTTTACTTTATTGGTCTTTTTAAATTAGGAATTTAATTGATTTATTTTTGTTTATACAAGTGTTTAAGACCAGGAAGTTGTCTTTGATCACTATTTAAAATGAACTTCATAGGTTCTTAAAGGTAATGTTTTCATTATAGTTACTTTTTAGATATTCTATCATTTTGATTGTATGTCCATTGTCACCCGGAGTTGTTTAATATAAGGTTTTAAAATTTTTTGGTGGAAAGATGTTATTAAACATTTGTTCTCCACCTACTTCCTTGTTGAATTATATCATAACTCTATTTGTCTGTTTACTTATCTCCTCAACTAGAGTGCAAGCACCATGAAGGCAAGGGCCAATTCTGTGCTGTTCGCTGTTGTATCCACACCTGGCCTTGACCCTGACCCTTTGTAGGATTAAAAAAAAAAGTTGAGTGAGTGAATGAATGAATGAATGAATGAGATAACGAAGATGTTATCCAGGGCAGTGGCCATGGAGAAAGAAAGGAGAGAACATTTGAAAATTTTAAGGCCCAGCTTAAATGTCCAGTCCTCTCTGAGGCCTCTCCTTATCTCTCTAGTTAAAAATTGAGTATAGCGTCCCATGGCTGAACATCCTCTGATTTCTGTTTGTCCTTCATGTTTGGTACTTAACATTCCCTAACTCTTGTAGTAATTGTTTTGAATAACTTCTCTTTCCTGCCAGAATTTTACCTACATTTTATTCATGTCTCCCATAATAGACAGACCCTGCTTGGCACATATGTGTTTTGAATGAAAGAATGAGAGAATGATCTGAATATTTTCCAGTTCTAGGATGAGGGGAAGGGATCTCCATAAATTGGGTACCTGGATAAATTCCCTGTGACTCTGCCTTTTGGGGAGGAGCCCATCCTGCTTGAAAGTTTTCCAATCTCATTACAAATATTCTTTCTCCAGATGTATGAGCTTGCCATACTTCTTTCTGGAGTAAACAACAACAAAAACGATGTAAATAATGGATTGATCTTTTTCCAGATTTAATAATCTCAAGTAAAAGCCTGCTATTACCTCAATGAATTATAATACAAAGCATTCCCCGGCACATTCCAGTAAAGTCAATAGAAATGACTTTGAATTTCCAAACTTTTCTACCTAGGGAAACTGGGAATAGTGTTGAGCACACTCTGAGGAGGCACTTGGGTTCCCAGCCAGTCTCTGCCCAGGTTGGGCCACTTATCCTTCCTCCTCATCCTCTCTCCTTCTCTGGTGTCTCTGGGAATAGGCCTAAGGGGAGGAGAAGGTAGCGTCACATTGAAATGCTCAGTGCCCTATTAGTATTTGCTACTTAGAGATCTCAGAGGTTCCAAGTGTGGAAATCCCTGCAGGGAGCTTTAGTTCAGATCAATTAAGGTCAACCTGAGTTTTGCTTTTATTCTAAATGAGTCTCAGGAGGTTAGTTAGAAAGATGCCTACAGGAACTCCCCAAATGACAGCCCAAAGAAGATCAGGGACACCCGGGATTTATTAAAAGTGAGAAAAGGGCACATGTCCAGGAGAAGTCCCCGTAGATCTTGTTCCCAGCATAATGAGTAACCTGGCAATTCCAGGGCCAGCTCTCCCTGCTATGTAACTTAAAGACTGTCTCTGGAAGGCCCTCTATGCTCCTATCCTAAATCTTTCCTTTGCAGTCACTTCTGGATTAGTCAAGAGAACCTGGTCCCTGACTTTGGGTCATCCTATTAATGTGCACTTCTCTAATCTATCTCAATCACCAGCAGTCAGATTAAATCCCGTTCTGGAAACAAGACCTTCATCTCATTATACTAGTACCCTGCATCACAGGTTGTTTACAATAGCAACAACAAAATAAAACAATCAAAGTAATCAACAATAGATGAATTGTTAAGTAAAATAAGGAACATGTATATAATAACATTTTATGCAGTCATCAAAATATTTATAAGTTGTTTACTCCATGAATACCTATAATTTAAAGTGAAAAACCAGAATAAGAGTTTTATATATCGTATGAAAATCACATTTAGACAAGGAATAAATGGAAAATACCGAAATGATAACCATGGAAGTACTATGAATAATATTCCCTAATGTTATTTTTTAAAAACTTTTCTATAGTTTTAATATCAAGTATTATGATGATAATCAGGAAAAAATCACATTAAAATAGTGGTGGAGCCATTTAGCACAGAGTTATGATTTTCTAACCTAACACCAAAGAAAAATTACTGACAATAATCATTAATTTGTTTCCTAGGGCTGCCATAACAAATTTCCACACACTGCACAAACTGTGTAGTTTAATAAAGAAATTTATTCTTTCACAGTTCTGGAGGCTAGAAGTCCAGAGGAAGAGGCCCTGAAGGGAAAATTCATTCCATGCCTCTCTCCTTGTGGTAGTTGCTGGAAATCCTTGGCATTCCTTGGATGGTAGACACTCCACCATTATATGGCCTTCTCCCAAGTCTGTGTCCAAATTTCCCTCTTCCTATAAAGATGCCAGTCATTGGATAGGGATCCACCTAACCCAGTATGACCCCATGTTGACTTGATTACATCTACAAAGACCCTATTTCCAAGTAAAGGCACATTCACAGAGAGCTTGCTGGGAGAATAAATACCTAGAACTCACTCTCAATTTTACCTCTCATCTCCAGCCAATGCCCCTCTTGCTAGAACCCAAATGGAACCCAAAGGGCAAGGAAGCCCATGATGGAGACCACCCTGATCATCCCCTGGAAACACTGAGCATCTTCATATATTTGGGCTTTCCAGTTAGCACTCTCACGGAGAAGGAAACAAAAACAAACACAACCCTGACTCTCCAATCCCAATGCTTAGGTGAGCAAAATAAAAGTCCTAGTCAGATTCTGAAACCCTCAGCAGTTTCCAGGAAAGGGACTTAAGGAGAAAGTAGGGCCAGTTCCTCAGGAGCTGACATTTAAGGGGCCACCAAATTCTATCTCAGATTGTCTATAACTAGCCTCTCACTCACTCTTCCATATCTCATTACTAAGGAACACAACAGCCTTTCCCTTCAGAGGCAAATGACTGCAACAGCATCTTTAAGGGGAGCGCCTCTCAGGTCCCATCTCAAAACACAGAGGATCCTGAGACTATATTTCCCACAAGCCGCCCCTCTGGTTTTCAGTTCTCAGAATGACCCTCCTAGCGGGTGATTGTGCTCTGATCATTAGCACAAGATGGGCGCGGGATAGGCAAGACCATTGGAGTGTAGGTCAGGCACATGTAGCTTTCAGAGTACAGGAAAGGTGTGTGCAACAGGATGAAAATTTTCTACTTTTATTCCCCACCCCCCTCCCCACTGAGGTGCCCAATCTTTCTCCAGCACCTCTTTTTTTTAAAAAAAATATATTTTATTGATTTTTTACAGAGAGGAAGGGAGAGGGATAGAGAGTTAGAAACATCGATCAGCTGCCTCGTGCACACTCCCTACTGGGTATGTGCCTGCAACCAAGGTACGTGCCCTTGACCGAAATCGAATCTGGGACCCTTGAGTCCACAGGCCGATGCTCTATCCATTGAGCCAAACCACTTAGGGCTCTCCAGCACCTCTTATGATAGTCCTGGACCCAGCGTGGTCCCTGTGTCCGATGCCTGTGGTCCCTTGAGTCCACTGCACAAGTCTCATCAGCTTTAGGGAAAGAAGAAGCAGCCCAAGCACCAGGAAAGGTGCTTGAGCAAAACCGAACAGAAAATATTCCTGCAGCTTAGATAATTAGATTCATGTAGT
>NW_005881617.1:0-5681 GCF_000147115.1 Myotis lucifugus | reverse complement strand
GGCCCAGGGCCGAGGCTTGCGCACTCAGACCCTCTCCTCCCGGGGGAGCAGCCATGGGCCACCGGGGGCGCGGAGGAGGCCGGCGGGAAGACACCTCCGGAGTCTCCATAGGGCCCGGCCGGTGTGGCTCAGTGGTTGAGCTTCGACCTCTGAACCAGGAGGTCACGGTTCGATTCCCGGTCAAGGGCACATGCCCGGGTTGTGGGCTCGATCCCCGGTGTGGGGCGTGCAGGAGGCAGCCAGTCCCTGATTCTCCCTCGTCACTGAGGTTTCTTTTTCTTTTCTTTTTGCACCACAGGTAGCTTTAGGCAGCTGTGACTTTAACACTAAATCTTTACATTTGTTCACATTTATCTTGACGGCCGAGGCACCAGGTAGGTCTGTGTTTACGTACATAAGGTTTTTTGTTTTTTTGTTTTTAACATATTTTATTGAGTCTTCACAGAGAGGAAGGGAGAGGGACAAAGAGTTAGAAACATCGATCAGCTGCCTCCTGCACGCCCCCCACTGGGCATGTGCCCGCAACCAAGGAATCGAACCCGGGATCCTTGAGTCCTCAGGCCGACGCTCTATCCACTGAGCCAAACCGGCCAGGGCTATGGACATAAGTTTTGATAAACTTTAGCTCTTTATCGTCGATGTGCTTTATGGTGGTGAATGATAAAACAGACGCGTATCTATATATATTTTATGTATTCATGACATACCTAACTTTTTCCTTCCTTTTTTTTTGGAGGGGCGGGATATTTCTAGGCTATGCAGCTCATCGTTGATGTTTCTATTCCTCTCTCCCTCTCCCTTCCTCTCTCTGAAATCATTTTTAAAAAAACATATTGAAAACTGGGGAACTGGAGGACTGGGGATAGGGGCCGCCCTGTACTGCTCGTGGGGACACACACGGGGTGTCCCTGCGTCCCCCCAAGCCAGGGTCCCTCTGAGAGCGCTGTGGTCCACAGCGCCACCTGGTGGCTGCTCCGAGGACGCTGCCCGGAGGCTCGTGGAAAGGAAGATGCAGATGGTCCAGCCCGCGAGCCCTCACCCGTCTGACCTCTAACCCCTTCTCTGCCGAGAGCAAGACCAAGTGGACACACTGAGGACCAGCAGGGGCCAGCTGGACGCTTGAGAACCTGGTCCCCTGCTTCCCCGGCCAGGGTGGCCCCAGGGACACCCCCCCACGCACCCCCCAACACACACACTCCAAGGCCACTCCTGCGAGGAGAACGAGTGCCACCTGGTGGTCGCACTGGGGAACTGCAGGGGTGGTCACCCACTCACGGGTCTTCGCGGCCACGGTCAGCGGGGTCCCACCCCAGCTGCCAGAAGTCCTCCAGGACTTTCCCGAGAGGCCCCTCCCCCGGGTGGCGATGAATTCCTGCGTGTGCGTGTAGCCCTGTGGGGGCGGAGGGCAGGGCATGTGAGTTGGGGACACCTTAGCCCCCCCAGACCCCACTGTACATGCACACACAGGCACACGTGGGGGCCCCAAGAACTCAGGCCAGGCCCAGCCGGCGTGGCTCAGGGGTTGAGTGTCGGTCAACCTCTGAACCGGGAGGTCAGGGTTCAATTCCCGGTCAGGGCACAGGCCCGGGCTGTGGGCTCGATCCCCAGTGGGGGGCGTGCAGGAGGCAGCCGGTCAATGCTTCTCTCTCATCATGGATGCTTCTCTCTCTCTCTCTCTTACTTCCTCTCTGAAATCAATAAAAATATATTTTTTAAAGAAAACTCTATTTATCCTTCCAGAGATGAAAAGTCCCTGTGCAGCTTCTGGGACTGGAGACCAGCTCAGCTGCCCCAGCTCAGGCCCAGCCGGCTGCCTGCCCTTCCCCTGCACCTCCTACCCCAACCTTCAGGGCTGCCGGCCCCCCGGGCCCTGCACTGGGGCAGGGGGGGGCTCGAAACCGCCCTGCAGACTCAGCGAGTTCACGTGTGTGTGTGTGTGCGTGCACATGTGCGTGTGTGTGTGTGTGCTTGTGTGCATGCGTGTGTGTGTGTGTGTGTACATGCACATGTGTGCTCTTCCAAAGAGGCCTGGGGAGGGCAATTAGGGGAGCTGATGTGAGAGAGAAGCCAGCCAAGTACGGCTAGGACACCCCAATGTCCTGTGGGACCCCCCTCACCTAGGGCACCTCCGGCCGTGTCCCTGCAGCAGCCGAAAGGGGGGACATGGGTGGAAACCCTGCCTCAGAATCTAAGGGGAAGAGGTGCTGCCGGCACGGTTTAGGGGGGCTCAGAGCCTCCCCATGGGGGGGCTGATGAGGAGAGCACACCTGCCGGCCGGAGCAGCTGGGTGCGGGTGGAGGTGGGGCCCCGGAGCAGCTGCAGACAGGTAGCCAGCACCCTCCCCGCCCGACCTCTCATTCAGCAAAAACCGTCCCACAGCCTGAGTCTCGTCCCCACCAACCACTCCCTCAGACGAACCCACATCCTCTCCCTCGGGTCTTCTCGAGGTCTCAGCACCCCACTGCTTCCTCCCGGGGGGGGGCGGCCGGGAGGGGAGGCCGGGGGCGTGCAGGGCCAGGAGCCTGGCCCCAGCAGCTGGCCCAGCCCCGAGCCCCGACCCCTTTGGAATGGGATACGGGGCAGCCGGCAGTTTGGGGCCCTGGTGGTTGCTCAGTGGATAGAGCATCTGCCTGCGGACCCGGTCGAGGGCACACAATCTGGGTTGCAGGCTCCTCCCCGGCCCAGGCCCTGGTCAGGGCATGTGCAGGAGGCAACCCATCAATGTGTTTCTCTCACTAGATGTTTCTCTCTGTCTTTCCCTGTCTCTTCCTCTCTCTCTAAAAATCAATGGAAAAGTGATAGATATATATCCACACACATACCCATCCTACCCTGGCCCCTGGCCCCTGGCCCCTGGCCCCCGCCACCTGGCTCTCTGCCCAGGAGCTCAGCTTCCAGCCCCTCCGACTGCTGTGGGACCAGCCTGGTGAGGGGAGGGAGCTCACAGCCCTCAGGGCTCGGCCGTGGAAACCGGGGCACGGCCGCCCTCAGCCCGCGGGGGAGGCTGGCTGCTTCCTCCTCCCGCCCTGTGCACCCCGAGCTTCCGTTCTCGGCAACAACCACCAGCGTGGCCCAGACGGGCTGCCCTCCTTCCAGGCCCCCTGCCCCCCTCTGACCTCAGGGCCCCACTAGTGGTGGGTAGTTTGGGGGTAGCTGAGGCAGAGGCCAGGCTCGGGGTGCCTCCCACAGGTAACCAGGTGGTCCTGCCCCACCCCCGTCTCAGGTACCAACTACTGCCCAGCTCTGATCAGCCCGTTTGGGGGAAACCACCCCCAGAGGAGCATGAACGAGGGAGGGAGGGAAGGGACAGGGAGAGGGAGAGAGAATCATGGATCCGCTGCCTCCTGCACACCCCACACTGAGGATCGAACCCGCAACCCGGGCATGTGCCCCGACTGGGAATCAAACCGTGACCTCCTGGTCCATAGGTCGACGCTCGGCCACTGAGCCACGCCGGCCGGGCTCGGCTGTAAGCCTTCTGAGTAGATGTCAGAGTTCTGGGAGGAGGCCCGGAGGGGGCTGGGGCTGCAAAGGCCCCCCAAGTCCCCCCTATAAGCTGTCTCTGCTACCTCTGCCATCTCTGTCTCCCAGTGGCTGGCCCATCTCCAACCAGAGGCAGCTGGGAGCTGGGGTGTGGCTTGGGGCCTGGGGTGACCCTTGGGGCCTGGCCTGGGCCCCTCTGGCCCATCACCTCTGCTCTGGGAAGACCCAGCCTGTGCCTGACCGTGAACCCCCCACTCCGGGAGGGGCCAGTGCGGCCAGGCCAGGGCTCCGAGGCCAAAGCAGAGACGTGGACATCAGGCTCGGGCACGGGTCACGGAGCAGCCGCCGCCTGGGGTCCTCTCGCTCTGCCCAGCGAGCAGGCAGAGGCTGGACCTGCTCGGCCGGCGGAGGAACGGCCCAGGGAAGGGGTTTGGAGTGGGGGAGCTGGGAGGGTCAGGGATATCGGCTCCCGTGCAGTCCCAGGGCAAAGGTTGGGGGACGCTGCCCGCCTGTCCCAGGGCCCCGGCAGGAGGCACCGACCCCTGGCGGCGGCAGGAGGGCAGCAGGCAGCTGGGTGTGCGTGGGTGGCAGCGAGGAGGGGCGGAGGGAGGAAGCTGGCTTCCTGAAGCTTCCTTCGCCTCAAAGACAGACCGACAGACAGACAGACAGCTGTCCAGAGGCAGCCTGGGGGGCACAGCTGCATTGGTGAGTCCAGCAAGAGGGGAGGAGGCGGCCTGTGGCCCCGCGGATGGCGGGAACCCCAGGGAGACAGGCGGGGGCCTTGGAGGAGGTTGCACTGGGTGCCACGGGGCCGGCGGGCAGACGGGTGCAGACCTAGCCGAGGTCCCCGCAGGGGGCGGATGGGGGCTGCTGGGGGAGCAGAGCTAAGGAGCCCCTCTGCACCCCTCACATCTGCACGGGCTGCTCTGCCCTCCTCGCTCCGGCCCCTGTGGCCTTAGGGACTCTAAGCCCCCCATCCCCCCCACACACACACACAAACCTCAGAAGCCATGACCCTGGCCCTGGAGCACGGGGACTGCCCCCCAAGAGGAGGTGGCACCAGACCTCCGTGCCCCTCTCCTGCCCCAGGCCCGGCTGCACCATTTGAGGTCGGCTCGGTGAGGCCATTTCCTGTGACGGTTGGGGAGCTGGGGGGATGGGCCGAGGAGGAAGGAACACCCCCAAATCTCCCTCCTTGGACGAGACCCCCGAAGGCAGGATGGACTGGGGGTGAGGGGAGGCTGCTCGCAGTCAGGAGAGGGTCTCGCCAGGGGCTCCCCTGGGTGTCCCCCGCTGCACGGGGCCTCAGGTTGCTGCTCAGAGAGGAGGCCTCACAGGGGCTGGGCTGACAGGTGGCGGCTGCGGGCGGTCCCCGCCCTTCCACACGCAACAGCCACTTGGAGTTTCCTCCCGGCCCCCCTCACCTGGGCCCCGGCCTGGGGCCCCCGAACTTTGGTCTCGGGCAGCCCTTCCGCCCGCTCAGCTCGGCCCCTCCTGGATCCTTTTCTATCTTCGCCCACAATCTCCTCTCTCCTCTCGCCCTTCCTCTCACCCCAGGCGGCCGGCTGCCCGGGGCCCCGTGGAGAACCTGGCTTCCCACGGTGACAGTGACACGCACACACACACGCACACACACGCACACACGCACACACACGCCAGGGAAAACAGGAGGCCGAGGGCAGGAGGCAGCCTGGGCCGGGGGTCCCTTTCCTGCCCCCCAGGCCGACAGTCAGCAGCCCAGGGCTCTGTCTTGCAGGCGAACCTCATGGCCGAGTGAGCCTGCCCCGGCCGGCACCGCCCAGCATGGTCCAGGCCCGTGGGGGGCAGCCATGACCCAGCCTCCGCCCGCCCAAGCGCCAGCCAAGAAGCACGTGCGGCTGCAGGAGAGGTGAGACGCTCCCCCGGGGAGGGGCCTTCCTGGCCCCGAGCCCCCCACTCGGCCCCTGTCCCCTCCGGTGGTCCCCACTCCAGCCCTGAGAGCTGAGCCCAGACCACAGTCCGGAAAGGAAACCCAATGGCCTCGTTTGCATCTCGTTTGCATGTCATTTGCATGTCATGTCTGGGGCACAGTTTCATGTCCACCTTGTCCTTGTCCCAGGTCGGGTGGCGAGGCCCTGGAGGAGGGCCGTCCGGATGCAGGTCCCCAGGGAACCCGGGGGGGAGGGGGACAGGTGGGCGGCAAACCCTGCTCTGGGGAA
>NW_005881616.1:0-5683 GCF_000147115.1 Myotis lucifugus | reverse complement strand
CACACACAAGAAAAACTGATAATAAGTTATCTAACCCTACAACTTAAAGAACTAGAAAGAGAGCAACAAGAAAAGGCCAGAGGAAGTTGAAAGAAGGAAATAATAAAAATCAGAGCAGAAATAAATGACATAGAGACAAAAAAAAAGAAGAATACAAAAGATCAATAGAACCAAGAGCTGGTTCTTTGAAACGATAAAGAAGATTGATGAACCTCTAGCCAGGCTCACCAAGAAACAAAGAGAGAGGACCCAAATAAACAAAATCAGAAATGAAAGAGGTGAAGTAACAATCGACCCCATAGAAATATAAAGGATTGTAAAAAAAAATATTACAAACAACTCTATTCCAACAAGCTGGACAACCTAGATGAAATGGACATATTCCTAGAAAAATGCAATCTTCCAAAACTCAATCAGGAAGAATCAGAAAACCTTAATAGTCTGATAGCTACCAATGAAATTGAAGCAGTAATAAAAAAACCTTCTAGCAAACAAAAGCTCTGGTCCGGAGGGCTTCACAGGGGAGTTTTACCAAACATTCAAAGAAGAACTAACACCAATCTGCCTCAGACTATTCAAAAAACTTCAAGAGGAAGGAACACTTCCAAGCTCATTCTATGAAGCCAGAATTACCCTAATCCCCAAACCAGTTAAACCCACTATAAAGAAAGAGAATTATAGGCCAATATCCCTGGTGAACATAAATACTAAAATCCTCAACAAAATATTAGCAAATCGAATCCAGCAATACATTAAAAAGATCATACACCATGACCAAGTGGGATTTACTCCAGGAATGCAAGGCTGATACAATATCTACAAATCAATAAATGTGATACATCATGTAAACTAATTGAAAAGACAAAAAAACCACATGATTATATCAATTGATGCAGAAAAAGCATTTGGCAAAATCCAACACCCTTTCTTGATAAAAACTCTCAGCCAAGTGGGAATAGAGGGGTCATACCTCAACATAATAAAAGCCTATATGACAAACCTACAGCCAACATCATACTCAATGGGCAAATACTAAAACCATTTCCCCTAAGAACAGGAACAAGACAGGAATGCCCACTTTCATCACTTCTGTTCGACATAGTATTGGAAGTGCTAGCCATAGCGATCAGACAAGAAAAGAAATAAAAGGTATCCAATTGGAAAAGAAGAAGTAAAATTGTCATTATTCACAGATGACATGATATTGTACATAGAAAACCCTAAAAACTCAATAAAAAATCTACTAGATTTAATAAATGAATTCAGCAATGTAGCAGAATACAAAATTAACACCCAAAAAACTATGGCATTTTTATACACCAATAATGAACCCACATAGAGAGAAGTTTAAAAAAAAATCCCATTTACCATGACAACAAAAAATGAAGATACCTAGGAATAAACTTAACTAAGGAGGTAAAAGATCTGTACTCAGAAAACTACAGGACATTGAAAAAAGAGATAGAGGAAGATATAAACAAATGGAAGAATATTCCGTGTTCATGGATTGGTAGAATCAACATCATTAAAATGTCAATACTACACAAAGCAATCTATAGATTCAATGCAGTCCCCATTAAAATACCAACAACATATTTCACAGACCTAGAACAAACTCTCCAAAAATTTATATGGAATGACTAATAATAATAATAATAATAATAATAAAAACAAATAGTGCAGCAATCCTGAGAAAGAACAAAGTTGGAGGGATCACAATACCAGACATCAAAATATATTACAAAGCCACTGTTCTCAAAACTTCCTGGTACTGGCACAAGAACAGACATATAGTCCAATGGAACAGAACAGAGAACCCAGAAATTGACCCAAGCCATTATGCTTAATTAATATTTGACAAAGGAGGCAAGAGCATACAATGGAGTCAAGACAGTCTCTTCAATAAATGATGGTGGGAAAATTAGACAGATACATGCAAAAACATGAAACTAGACCACCAATTTACACCATACACAAAAATAAACTCAAAATGGATAAAAGACTTAAATGTAAGATGGAAAACCATAAAAATCTTAGAAGACCCTATAGGCAGCAAAATATCAGACATATCTCATAGCAATATGTTTACTGATACATCTCCTAGGACAATGGAAACTAAGGAGAAAATAAACAAATGGGACTACATCAAAATTAAAAGCTTCTGCACAGCAAAAGAAACCATCAATAAAACAACAAGAAAACCCACTGCATGGGAGAACATATTTGCCAATGTTATCACCAATAAGGGTTTAATCTCCAACATTTACAGGGAACTCATACAACTTAACAAAAGGAAGATAAACAATCCAATCAAAAAATGGGCAAAGGATCTAAATAGACACTTTTCAAAAGAGGACATACAGAAGGCCGAAAGACATATGAAAACATGCTCAAACTCACTAATCATCAAATAAATGCAAATCAAAACCACAATGAGGTGCCATCTCATACCTGTCAGAATTGCTATCATCAACAAATCAACAAAGGACAAGTGCTGGCAAAGATGTGGAGAAAAAGGAACCCTCAACATTGCCGGTGGGAATGCAAACTGGTGCAGCCTCTGTGGAACACAGTATGGAGTTTCTTCAAATAATTAAAATGGAACTCCCATATGATCCAGTGATCCCACTTCTAGGAATATATCCCAAGAAATCAGAAAGAATATATGCATCTCTATGTCCATAGCAGCACAATTTACAATAGCTAAGATTTGGAAACAGCCTAAGTGCCCATCAGCAGATGAGTGTATTAAAAAAACAGTAGTACATCTATACAATGGAATACTATGCTGCTGTGAAAAATAAAGAACTCTTACTATTTGCAACAGCATGGATGGACCTGGAGAACATTAGGCTAAGCTAAATAAGCTAGTCAGAGAAAGATAAGTATGACATGACCTCACTCATTTGTGGAATATAATGAACTACATAAACTGATAAACAAAAATACTAGTAGATCCAGAGACATAGAAGCATCGAACAGACCATCAAACCTCAGAGGGAAGGCAGGGGAGTTCGGAGGGGTGGGGTAAGAGATCAATCACAAGATTTGTATGCATGCATATAAGCATAACCAATGGACACAGACAATAAGGGGGTGAAGGCCTGTGCTGGGAGGCAGGAGCATCCAGGGAGAGGTCAATGGGGGGAAAGAAGACATATATAATACTTTCAACAAGAAAGAATTTATTTAAAAAATGAGGAGAAGTCCAACATTCTAAAGGGAACTTTTATAATAGTCTTATTTTCATTTCCAAAAAACACCGAATTCCTCTTTGGTTTTGGTAAACACTGACATTTTAATGGAAATTTTAATTGTTAAAGATAAGTAATATTTAAAAGCAGTGGGTAAATTAAATAGCTGGGATGGACACTTGGACCTGTACTTCATTAAAATATTTTTTGCATATTTTTGTAATTCCCCATTTTGCTAGACCTTTCAAATACTGCTAATCTCTATCTCATCTTGACCTCTAAATGTGTTTGTTCCACAGAGTTTGTGTTTGTTCATTCATTAATTCAACAAATATTTATCAAGTGTCTAATTTTCTTAGGCACTTATAGGTGTAGATTAACTCAGATCATTAAACATAATATCAAAAGTCAGCTTGAAACCTTTTTGGGACTTGATAACATGACAGAAATATCAAATTCACTTAAGTATATGCTTGGAGAATTAGCTGTATTATGTCAACAACATGCTAGGTTAAAGTTAAGCAGTTTGTTGCAGGGCTTCTCAGAGCCTTTAATATGCATTGTTCATATCCAAGGAGATATATATGACCATGAAGTCCCACTAATATAGAACATTTCTCAGTACTGGTGTTTCTGCAAAACATACTTCAGGATGTGCTATTGTCGAGCAATGATGTTCCAGTTGTGTCCTATTACGTCCCAGGTCCCTGCAGAGGTGCTTGGAGACTGCCACAGAGGAGGGGAAGAACGGACGGAGTACTTGATCATTTTATTAGTATATATTCAAATTCTACATGAGATTTTATACAGAATCTTTTTTTTTTTTTTTTTTATAGAGCCTCTTTTTTTTTTTTCGCTTAAAGTATTACAAAGGGTATTACATAAGTGTCCTTTTTTTTTCCCCCCCGCCCTTGACAAACCCCTACCCTCCCTTACCCCCCAGTGTCTTATGTCCATTAGTTATGCTTATATGCATGTATACAAGTCCTTCGGTTGATCTCTTACTCCCCTCCCTCCTGCCCCCCAACTCTCTCTGGCCTTCCCACTGCAGTTTGGCAATCAGTTTGAGGCAGCTCTGCCTCTGTATCTATTATTGTTCAAAAGTTTGTAATGGTCTTTATTATCCATGAATGAGTGAGATCATGTGGTATTTTTCCTTCATTGACTGGCTTGTTTCACTTAGCATAATGCTCTCCAGTTCCATCCATGATGTTGCAAATGGTAGGAGTTCCTTCTTTTTAACAGCAGCATAGTATTCCATCGTGTAGATGTACCACAGTTTTCTAATCCATTCATCTACTGATGGGCACTTAGGCTGTTTCCAGATCTTAGCTATGGTGAATTGTGCTGCTACGAACATCTGGTTACATATATCCTTTCTGATAGGTGTTTCTGGTTTCTTGGGATATATTCCTAGTAGTGGGATCACAGGGTCAAATGGGAGTTCCATTTCCAATTTTTTGAGGAACCTCCATATTGCCTTCCATAGTGGCTGCACCAGTCTGCATTCCCACCAGCAGTGCACAAGTGTTCCTTTTTCTCCACATCCCCTCCAGCACTTGTCGTTTGTTGATTTGTTGATGATGGCCATTCTGACAGGTGTGAGATGGTACCTCATTGTTGTTTTGATTTGCATCTCTCGGATGATTAGTGACTTTGAGCATGTTTTCATATGCCTCTTGGCTTTCTGAATGTCCTCTTTTGAAAGGTGTCTATTTAGATCCTTTGCCCATTTTTTGATTGGATTGTTTATCTTCTTTTTGTTAAGTTGTATGAGTTCCCTATAAATTTTGGAGATTAAGCCCTTATCAGATATGACGTTGGCAAATATGTTTTCCCAAGAGGTGGGTTTTCTTGTTGTTTTGTTGATGGTTTCTTTTGCTGTGCAGAAGCTTTTTATTTTGATGTAGTCCCATTTGTTCAGTTTCTCTTTAGTTTCAACTGCCCTAGGAGCTGTATCAGTGAAGAAATTGTTTTGGCATAAGTCTGAGATTTTGTTGCCTTTGTATTCTTCTAGAATTTTTATGGTTTCCTGTCGTACATTTAAGTCCTTTATCCATTTTGAGTTTATTCTTGTGTATGGTGTAAGTTGGTGGTCTAGTTTCATTTTCTTGCATATATCTGTCCAATTTTCCCAACACCATTTATTGAAGAGACTATCTTGGCTCCATTGTATGTTCATGCCTCCTTTGTCAAAAATTAATTGAGCATATTGGTTCGGGCTAATTTCTGGACTCTCTATTCTATTCCACTGGTCTATATGTCTGTTCTTGTGCCAGTACCAGGCAGTTTTGAGAACAGTGGCTTTGTAATACAGTTTGATATCTGGCATTGAGATCCCACCTACTTTGTTCTTTCTCAGGATCGCTGCAGCTATTCGGGGTCTTTTTTTATTCCAGATGAATTTTTGGAGAGTTTGTTCTAGATCTTTGAAGAAGCGCCATTGGTATTTTAATGGGAAGTGCGTTGAATTTATAGATTGCTTTGGG
>NW_005881615.1:0-5684 GCF_000147115.1 Myotis lucifugus | reverse complement strand
CAGCAGCTGCCCTTGGCCCTCGCAGCTTCCGGCAGCTGCCTTCGGCCTTGCTTGCCCGGCTTCGCCCAGAAGGTCTTCTGGAAGGTTGTTTGGCTGTCTGGTCTAATTAGCATATTATGCTTTTATTATTATAGATTAATTCACGAGTTAGCTTTTTTCTAAATATGTATCTAAAATGATTGGCTATAGTGATCCAATCTTGTCTTTGTATTTTAGAATATAGAAAGACCCTGTAAATTCTGGGCAGTTCAGGAACATTTTATTGGTTTAGTTATTGTATGAGAAGATGTTTAGGCTGATGTCTTTGGTGAACCACAATTAGAAATGTCACCATTTTCTTTTTGTAATATAAAGAACAATATAGAAGAGAAATACAATTTCTCAGGAATGAGAGACTCACCAAAGTTTTAGTGGTTATGAAGACATTAATGATTGCCCTCACATACATATTGCTGAAGAGGAATTTGAGTACTAGAGGGGGTAATTTAATCAAGGCCACACAGCTATTAATAGGGCCACAGCCAGAAACTGGGCTCTGTACAGTCCTCTTTAAAACAAAACAAAACAACAATAAACTATTCAGTGCTTGTTTTTCTTTTTTCATTAAAAAAAGAACGTGTGAAGTTTTCCATTGCAACTTACTGAATTTTAAAATTTTAATTTATGGATTGATTGACTAATGATCCCATTATTCTTATTTAATGACAAAAGTGTGCTTTCCAGGACACAGATTGTTCATACAGATTATAATTATTTGGTTCATTCTGTTCTTCAGCCTTGAATGGCAGCCCAGAGGCTTGCAGAGTAAATTATGGAGATTGTGGTCAATAGGACGGCCACTGGATTTAGAGGCAGATTGCACTGGGGATTGAATGGGCAGGTGCAGGCACAGGAAAGGGGCCAACGGACTAGGCTTTCCTGGAACATTAAGTTAGTGGAATTGTGCATGTGCACATCCCAAAATGCATTTTCATCACAAAAAAGTGAATCTAAATCATTCTCTGTTTCACTGTAACCTGTTGTTCCTAGAAATTCAGATGAAATTTATTCTTAGAACCTTGCACGGAAGTCATTTTTATGTTTTAAATTATCGGTAGGATGGTGAAATCACTGAGCTCTAGAGTTCTTTCCATTTCCATCGCTTGTTTTTGTTGATTAATTGATTCATTTGTTCACTCATTTGCTCTTTGAGAATATTTTGAGCATGTGTGTGTCTCTGTATTATGCCCGATCAGGATGCAGATGTGAAAATAACCCTAATGAGGCTTACGGTTTATTTGACTCAGCAGCACCAAGAAGTGATCAGAGCAAAGCCCAGTGGTACTCCCTGATGTCCTCGCAAAGGCAGTGGCCTCTGTAAAAAACAATTAAAAACTCATTACAGAAATATCCAGCGGCCTCTATAAACATTTTGGAAACAATTTATTTTATGTTATTTTTATATTAAACTGTTTCTGAGGTAACATTTGCAAATCTTCCAAAAGACTACTTATATTCTAAAATACCCTTTCAGGTTTCATATTTTAATTTTAGCTTTTAGGAATTAGGCGGGGAGATGCTGGTTCATCCAATTTAAGGTTTCATGCATTGATTAGGACAGTGGTTCTCAAATGTGACCTGAGGGTCCCCAGGCAGGTGTGGGGTGGTGGCGGGTCGTTCACAATTATTGCAGAAGTGTTGCAGTTCCATGTGTGTGCTCAAACTTTGCCTCTGGTAGGATAATATATAATGTTACACATAAATACACACATACTGAAACTATGCAGATACTGCTCAGATTCTGAAAATGCAAGTTAATTAAAAATGGTTTCAGTTTGTGAAGGCTTCTTATCATAATGTGTTTTTCCAATCCATGATTGTTCAATGGCCAACACTACCATGTGTGTCCTCAAACATTTCTGACATTAAAAAAGATTTCCATATTCAGAAGGACTAGAAGCCAGTAACATGAAACATATCCCTCAATAGGCTTTGTTTTTCTCTGGGGGGAAATTCCAAATCTTGCTTGTCTGTATTCTTAATGTACCTGCCATTGCTCAAGCATTTTAGTTCCTCTTTGTACTTTTTCTAACACTGCATGTCTTTCTTGGGACAAGGCTATGGCAATTTCGCAGCACGTCTTTGTTGTCACACAGAGGTGAGATAAAGATGCCCTGTTTTGTTTCCATCACACCTTCTGATTACACTAAATAGTCTCTGGGTTCTTCTGCTCTCAGCAGCTCACTTCTAAGAAAGTGAAATTATGATTCCTTCTGTGAGTTGCTTTGCGGGTGGAGGCGGAGGGATAATTTCCCTGTGATGTCCCTTGGCCTGACTGCTACAGTCCTAGTCTTCCCCTCCCACCCCGAATCCCTCCTCACCACCCCCATCAGAAACCTCAAACTATCGTCCACATCCTCCATTTCTTTATTATTATTTTTTCCTTTTTTGTTGTTATTATTTAATTCTCACCCAAGGATATTTTTTTCATTGATTTTTAGAGAGAGGGGAAGGGAGAGGGAGAGACAGAGAGAAACACTGATGTGAGAGAGACACATTGATTGGTTGCCTCCCACATGTCCTCCACCAGGCCTGGAAGCCTGCAACTGAGGTATGTGTCCTTGACTGGAATAGAACCCAGGACCCTTCAGTCCACACGCCGACTCTCTATCCACTGAGCCAAATCAGCTAGAGCTCTTTTTCTTTTTTAAATCAACCTCTCTCTTACTCTATACAGGCTCTTACCTCTATTGACATCCTTTAGTTGTCCCATCTTAGAAAATAAAACCGCATAAGCCAGTATCCAAGCCCTGTTACTTCTCCCTCTTGAGTCTGTGTTCACCTTCACCAACACTTTCACACCACCCGTTCATTCCTTAGCTTGTGACCATCTGGCTTCTGCCTGCATCTTTTGACCAAAACTACTCAGGTGTGGGTCAAAATTGAACTCCACTATTCCAAAATCTAATGGGCATATTTATTTCTTATTTTAATTGTCCTCCCTGCAGCACATGAGCCACTCTACTGCTTCCATTGTCCTGCTGTCACACCCTCCAAGGCTTTCCTTCACCCCCCCAATGATTCCTCCCTTTTCTATAACAGGCACCTGCTATGGACCCTGAAGATTCAGTGCAAGTCACCAACTGGGGAGGCCAGACCCAATCCTCTTGGCTTCAGGCTGAGCTAGGGGCTCCTAGAGCACTCTGTCTTTATCCTTCTAATGGCACGTACCACATTCTATTAAAAATGTGCATGTTAATTTCTACTTTGGGCAAGTATTCTGTGTTCATTACATATAAATTAGAAAATCCAGTGAATATGCAGAAAAAAGTTTGTAATAACCTCATAACCCTGAGGGGATCACCAGTAATATTTTGGGTTTTATCATTCCAATGCACATACGTACACACATGTTGATATAGCCTGTTTTTTAAAATGTGATCAATCATAAATATATCTGAAATATTGTTCCATAATCTGCATCCTCATTTTTAAGGCTTCAGTGTAATCACTTTGGGTGTATCTTAATTTATTTAAACTGTTCTCTTTTCATGGATATCTAGATTGCTCCCTCTCATTGTTCTTTAACACTCTGCCTTAAATATCCTTGTACAAACATTTAAGGTAAAATTTGTTACCACTTAAGGGGACTTATTGGGGCAAAGGGTATTTATAGTTTTAGGACTTTTTATATATTTAACCTAATTAATCTCTAGAAAAATATGACCTCAGTTCATAAGAATGGCTGACCACATACTACTGTAATTGCTGGCTTATTTGCTCATCTTCCTCCCTAAATTTTTGGTGCTTGAGTGTGATGATGATGGAGATTCCTATCAAAGTGTCTAGCGATTATTTGTTGAAAGAACCGATCTGTATTAATTATTTTGTGAGGGGTTCCTTTGTGTGTTTTTCAAAGAAGCATATTCATGACTGGCTTTGGGGGAAAATTTTTCCAAAAGTAAATAAATTAGGATATATTTATAAGTGGAATATATTGCAACCATTGCAAATGTTGTAGATGGATTACAACTGCTTATAATATGCTGTTACCCCAAAATAACAGGCTATAAAATAATATGATTGATATAATTCCATTTTATAACACACACCTATATGCATAAATTACTTTTACAAAATAAAAATTGCAATATACTATGTTTAATTATTTGTGTTAAAAGAGTGCCCACAAACTGTTTTATAATGAATGAATAAGTAATTTAAATAATCTATTTTACCAGTGATATGTCTCCCTACCATTCCCTTTTCCATTCACCAAGAGATAACAAGAATGATTGGGCTATAATTGCGGGTTAGCCACCATGTTATAGGATGGTTTATTTGGCTTGTTTTAGGTAACTTCTCTAACCATATGGTATAAATCATGGTGCCCATCTGTGTCCTCTTCTGGGGAATGTTGTGAAATAGTAGAGATGACTTGGTGTTTTTTGGGGAAATTGGTACAGAAATGCTGGGTATTTTTTATTTATTATTAATATGCCCTATCTTAACTTGAAATGACTCAGGACTTAATATGACTTAATGTATGCAACAGGAGGCAACTTGGGAGAAAGGAAGGAATCGGATGAAATATAACACAATATTGCCATTTTAGGAGACTATAGAATTTTGTTCTTTAGTGTCACCATGACATAATGATACACATGTTGTCGGTACTTTCCTCTCTTCCTTTCTGGTAATTTTGCTTTTTTTGGAGGGGAGGGGTAAATAAAGTGTATTTATTCATTCAGAATGGAGATGAGGGCAAATTTCTGTCTTGTAACAATTTTTTTGGCCAGCCTGGTTACAATGTAATAAATGAAGAGGAGAGAATAACTGTTCTCTTCTAACATATGAATTTGGTTACTTAATAATGGAGTACATTCTTTCTTTAGTTTTATTTTTCAATAGAATGTTGAAAGTTTACTTTCTTTTTTTAAAAAAATATATTTTATTGATTTTTTACAGAGAGGAAGGGAGAGGGATAGAGAGTTAGAAACATCCATGAGAGAGAAACATCGATCAGCTGCCCGCTGCACACTCCCCACCGGGGTTGTGTCCACAACCAAGGTACATGCCCTTGACCGGAATCGAACCTGGGACCCTTGAGTCCACAGGCCGACACTCTATCCACTGAGCCAAACCGGTTAGGGCGAAAGTTTACTTTCAGTGTTATTTTGCATTGGTTTCAGATGTAATTTTTTAAACATCAATAAAGTCATCTTTCTTCTGACTATGTTATGAGAGAAACTTTACAAGTTTCAATTTGTGTACCTTTAGTTACCGGCCTTATATCAACATAAAACACACTGATTTCTGTTTTGCATTCGATTTACAATGACATCATTTCTTTTCCTTTGATATAACACCAAGGCAGCAAGGTGGATGCCCTACTGCAATTATTAGATAAGTCGCTTTTCAGGAAAAAGTCTTCAAAATTGTTTCAGATCGCTGACATCAAGGATATTTCTTCTTTTTATGAAATGCTCAGGAAGTAAAGTATAATTTTTATTTTATGCTTTTTCAGTTTTTAGGAACTATCTCATTCATGGCCCTAGAACAGTTGAACTAACTTTAGTAAGCTGTATAATGATAGTAATTACTAACAGTGAGAGCTTATGGTGTTCCTAAAATTGTTCTGTGTGCCCTACATGTGAAACCTAATGTATTATTATTGCTGTTATTTACTATTTTGTACTGTTTTT
>NW_005881614.1:0-5685 GCF_000147115.1 Myotis lucifugus | reverse complement strand
ACTAACCTCACAGAAAGGAAATGAGGGAATAAACATCCCCGATTTATTCTCCTTGTGCCCTTCTTGTATTCTCCAACGTATCCTGCCCCGTCCTACTGCTCTCCTCCCTACTCCTTCACCCACCCAACCCTCAATCTCCAGAAGCAGTTAGTGGTTTTTTGAGTTCTGACATGGACCAATCTTGCTTTCTCCTTTCCTTCTCTTCACCTGGCCAACTCCATCTTTTCCTTTTTAACTTGTTGGCCAACTTCATCTTAACCTTCCGATCCAGCCCTGATGTCACGCCCTCCTCGAATGTCCCGGACTTCCCCTGCCTCCTTCCAAAGTTATTTCCTTACCTCCAGGAGTCATTGTAAGAACTAAATATAGGTAAGTTAATAGAAGTAAGGTGCTTGGTACAGTGCTTGTTCCATAGTAAGTATTTCACACACATACACACACACATCTACTTGCTGTTATTATATTCTTAATATCCATATGAGAGATGATCATGGCTTACACTAAGGAAATGGATAGGTTTTAAATATTTACTGTGTGAAAGGTGAGAAAAAACAGGGGGATCAAGAATGACTACTATGCCCTGACCGGTTTGGCTCAGTGGATAGAGCGTCGGCCTGCGGACTCAAGGGTCCCAGGTTCGATTCCGGCCAAGGGCATGTACCTTGGTTGCAGGCACATACCCAGTAGGGAGTGTGCAGGAGGCAGCTGGGGGATGTTTCTCTCTCATCAATGTTTCTGACTCTCTATCCCTCTCCCTTCCTCTCTGTAAAAAATCAATGAAATATATATTTTTTTTAAAAAAGAATGACTACTATGTTTTGACTCTGAGCAGACAGCTGACTGATAATGGATAAGAGACGTGGAGAGAGACGGCTCTTCTACCCTCAGATGTGAGCCTGAACATTCCCCAAGGCTTGCTTTCCAAATGCTCTCCTTGGTTATTGAAGCTTCGAGAAGCTGGGAAGTTTTTCAACTGCTCTAAGCTTTATTTCTTTATCTGTGAAAAGGAGATAACAATAAAGTATACATGTGCACTTAATTTATGTGCATTTAACTCCATGATCTCAGCAAAAGAGGAAGAATAAGAGTAAGCAAGAGCAGAAGAGAAAAAATAATTTGAATTATATAGCCATAATTTAAACTATTCGACTCAATGAGCCTAGCTCTAAAAGGAATTTAATAAGGAATACAAGAATCTGCTATTGACTCAGTTGATTGGGTTCCCACACGTCTCCTACACTGTTTAATTTTAAAGGTTAAATGTACTTTTTTTTCATATGGTATGGCCCTAAATGAAATCCAGTACAACTGGGACCAGTCATTGGAAAATTGATCAAAATGCCATTAAAAAAATAAGTTATTTTTTAAATGAAGCATATATATTTTTTATTTGTTTGAACTTAAAACATATAAATTTATTATCCTGTGTTTTGATATAGAGTCAAGACAAAAAAATAATTTAATTTCTTTATGTTCTCTTATATACAGATCCACTGACTGGAGTTCCACACCATATTCCTAGAATAAACTTTAATATTTTCCAGTTTACAGTAACAATACAACTTTGTGAGTCAAAACTAACAAGGTTGTGACCAAAGAAATAAATGAGGTGATACCATAGCTCAGATATGTGAGTTTAAAACACATTTGCTTATGAATTACAGTCCATGATCTGTCTCTTTAGGATGACATTTCACATCTCTTAAAGTATGTTTTGTGCTACACCACCACCACCACCCCACCACCACCACCCCACCACCAACCCCCGTCCCTGCTAGTTTCAGTCCTGACTGGCAGAGCCTATCCCTCAGTTCAAACACTCTAGAGTAGATGAACTGTTGGATTGATATCATTCTGCCATACGTCTCCTTCTATTGTGTCCCCTCTGGACTTTAATCATAACAGCATCAAAATGAGCAACTAATCCACCTAAATTGCTTCCCAAAGAAAGCACAAGATTATATGACTTCATTTCAAGTTATCAGCTACACAGAATACTCAGGAGGCATCACTGAAGACACCAAACAGTCTCTTCTTTCCTCCACAAAGAGCCAGAGCGACGTCCCACTGCCAGCCAAAGGGAAAGCCAGACAGGAGAGAGACAAATGCAGGCACTGGAGTCAAAGACCTCTGGGCTGAAATGTTCTGACTTGACAAGAGTTAGCATTGGACCTAGGCAACAAATGAAGCCATTTAGGCCAGCTTCCGTGGGCCCTAGCCCATCTATTCAGCTGTACATTCGTAGTTAGTATTCATGCCTTTCATCTTTCCACCAATCATTCTCCATTGTGCCCATTCTCTTTATTGCTCCCTCATTCTTACAGAGTTAACGCTCTGTTTTGCTAAGTACAAGAAGGGATGTTACCGATTATCCACACTCTTCAGTACAAGCTGTCCTCAGAGTGTACTTGCTGTCCTGGTTTACATGTTGCTTGACTGCAGCTCCTTAGGGACCCTCACCTCTGTGTTCATTGCCAAGTACAAGGCATTTCCTAGTTTTCTCCTCTGCATTCCCACAGCCACTTCCTTAGGCCAAGTCCCATTATCTTAAGCAATTGCCTCTTCAATAGGTTCCCAGCTACTCACTCCTTTCTCACATTACCACTCAAGTTGAGTTTCTATTTCATTATGTCAAATTCTTCTCTCCAAAACCTTCAGTGGTTCCATTGCTTGGGATGAAGTACCAGTTTTCCAACAAGACATATCAGCCTGTCCCAGAACACATGCCCAGCCTCATCTGCAGCCAAATTGCACTCCCCAATACTCCTCACTTGATTGTCAACATTCCAATTTATCCCATTCCTTTCTCCAGATGGTTCATCCTATTGCTTTCTTTCTGGAATGACCTTTTCCCATCAAGATCCAGCTTAAGTGGAACCTACCTGAATTCATTCATTCACTCATCCATTCATTCACTGAGCCCCAGACATGTGCCAGTCACTACCCTCACCGGTTTGGCTCAGTGGATAGAGCGTCAGCCTGCAGACTGAAGGGTCTTGGGTTCAATGCTGGTCAAGGGCATGTACCTTGGTTGTGGGCTCAATCCCCAGTAGGGGGCGTGCAGAAGGCAGCTGATGGATGTTTCTCTCTCATCCATGTTTCTAACTCTCTATCCCTCTCCCTTCCTCTCTGTAAAAATTAATAAAATATATTTTTTTAAAAAAGAGACTCAATCTATGCTGCACAGTATCAAAATACATCTTGGAACTTGTATTTGCCATGGAGAATCCACAAGTTACATAAACTCAATATAGTAAGGATAAAATCCGCCCATTTATACCTGGTCCTGACCAGCAGACCTCCACCCCGGAATCCCTGTGCACACACCCCAGCTCCAGCATAACTTGGCCTCACATTAGAGAAAGATTGCCACCTTGCTTCCAGATTCTCTAAAAAAAAGAAATATAATTTTAAAATTATATACACTTAATCATTATATATTTCTGTTTGGATATTGCCATGAATATTTTCTTCTAGGAACATTATGTTGATCCTTTTTTACATAGATTCTTGAGTTGACATCATAGTTACTATTCCTAAATATCTGCATGTTTGGCATCATTAATATTACAAAAATATTTTTACTTGAGAATTTTGTTCTTTATGTGAATACTTCAGTTATGTTAGTTGCCAGTATACACACAAGTGCACACACATATAACAGGAAAGTATTTGTAGCAAAGTAATAATTTGAGAAATCAAGCAGCATGCATTACGCATACACCCTGCAACACTGCATTCAGACCAGGAGACATGAGTTACAAAATACCATGAGGAAACAGTTGCCCCTATCATCAACCCAACATCAACCCAAGGGAGGGAATGAAAAATTGATTTTTTTTCATTCTAAATCTGAAAATATATAGTTAATATATTATAGATAAGGAGCAGCAAAAAGAAATGCCCAAATCTTAAGTTTGAGATAAAAGACCTACTGTAAGGAAAAGGATAGTGCTACATATTTTCAACAGAGGGGAGCTGCTCTCCACCCTACCTCTTCGCCTTCAACACCACTGCCTACTCCTCACTACCATTCGAAAGGGTTTGAGCATGTGAAAAGAAGAGAGAGAACAGAATCCAACTAAAATTGAAAGAGGAAATTGAGTAGGGGGGCATTTTTGACTCTTGTCTACCTCTGGCCAAACTAAGGACTTGAGGGATACCAAAGCATTCTCCTGTGATGTGTGAAACGTCTGCAGAGAAGATTGCTAATACATTTCCCAGGTTCAGTTGGAGAGTGACATTCCTTGTAAAACCTGTCCAGCCGTTTCGGACTTGAAGGAAACAAGAGTGAGATGGCATTGTGCACACAGACATGAGAGGTTACCCGCCCCAACCGGCATCAGCGGCAAAGCGTGGAGATCTGCAAATACCTCGTGGGCCCAAAGTGAAGACAAGCCAATGAGCAATTCTAAGAGCCTCCATGCGGAGGAACCCCTCCTGGGAGGAGGAGGAGAAGGTAGCTACCTGGTGTGATTCCTCCAGATGTCAGCCAAAGCAGGATAACAGACTACAGGAACATCAGCAGCAGAGAAAATGGGGGTGACTTCTTTCTGCCTTCAACATCCTGAGAGGAACTCCCCCCCACCCCTCAGTGCAATTTAGGTGTTAGATCAGGAAAAAGGGAGAGACAGAAACTTTACAAGGGAAAACAGTATTGACGTCGTTGAACATTGAACTAATTCAACTATAAACTCCACGATGTCCATTTTATAGATCTGGACTAAGCACTTAGTGCGTTGGACAGGTTTAATTCGAAAACAAGCTGAAGACTGAGAGGCAGAAATTCAAGTCAGTCTAGAAATAGAATTACTCTTTGGAACCGGAAATGTATGACCATACAATTAATACCAATTACATGTACATATCACACACTACAGAATAATACAGTAGTTTCCTAGACACACAATTTTTGGCCTGACGCTTTTGGAGGTGAGTGGATGAGACGTGAGCATGAAAAGGAATGTTCAAAGGGACCATTTGCTAGAGAACATAAGCACAACTAATGACAGCATTTGGTTTGCCAGGAAAAGCCAAAAGGCATGAGATTGAGCCTTTTAATTCAAGAGCTTGAAGTGTCAGCACATGAACAAAGAAACTCCTCCTTATGCAACAGCAACTCAATTAAAGGGAATTAAAAGTTGATTTTTACTCTTAATCTGAGAATAAACGTAGTTGATTTATGGGTGTAAGACCTCTTCTTCTCAACTGAATCCTGCCTCCTCCATAAGATCCACCTTAAGTGTTGGCAAAAATGCCACTTGAGAAAATTGTAGTAATCTAACCTGGCTGCAGACAACTTTGCACCCAATCCTTTGCAGCCAACCAGGATTTCTTTCTTTCTATACTTTGAAGATGATAATATATAAGTTAATTATATTTAAACTGTTCTTTTCAAAGCTAACAAGAGAAAGCTGCAACTCTCCCACGCCACCCCCTCATGAGAAAGACAGGGAAAGAAACCAAAATCAAAAGTGCTTTTACTAAGATCTGCAAAAGTCGGGTTTGGGTTAGTTGTTTTTACTGCCAAAAATTAAGTAACTTTCCCCTCCCACCTCTTTACCTCTGTCTGTGTTGGCTTTTGGCCACTGGAAATCGGCGTTAACGGGGTGGGAAGGAAAGGGTTTTGCAGTGGGGAGGAAAGAGAGGAAGAATTCACCTGGCTGTGGTTGAATCAAAACATTC
>NW_005881613.1:0-5688 GCF_000147115.1 Myotis lucifugus | reverse complement strand
TATTTTTCTTTTTTTAATAATATCTAACACGGCAAAAAATGTGGCGCTTTTTTTTTTCCCACACACCCTTTTTGGGGGAGATGTGGGTATGGGGGACCCAAAAATTCCCTCTCTGTGGGGCCCCCAGAAAATTTTTGGGGCCAAAGCCTTCCGCCCCCCAAGGGGGGAAGGGACCTGGTTTTTTAGGGCCCCCTTTTTTTCATCTTTTTTTTTCTTTTTGGCCCCCCCCGGAAACTGCCTCTTTTTGTGGGTCCCACTAACCCCTCCCTGCCCCCGGGGGGAGAAACTGGTTCCAGGGCCCAACCCGGGGAACGAGGGGTTCCCTTCCCAAAACTGACCTTTAAGGGGAAAGGGGGAGGAAGGCGCTGGGGTTTTGGCCCTGTTTTTTTTGTTTGGGGGGGGGGGGGGGGGGATGGGATGGGCAGGATACACTACAGAATTCCTCCTCCCCTGAAATGAAAAGAAGACTATTACAAGAGTATTGTTTGGGGAATGAATATGCCTCTGGGGAAACAAGAAGAGGAAGTCAGTTTGGTGATGGTCCTTACAGTTTCCCCATTATCACTCCCAGCTAGGTCCTGGTTGGCCGGAGCCTGTCAGCAACCGCCTAAGTCCAGGTACAGTGATTGGCTGGGATAGGCACATGACCTAAATTGACCCAATCAGAAGCTCTTTCTTCCCACAGCCTGCAAACCCGAAGCATGGATCCCCTTGGCTGCTGGAAGTGACCTTGCCACCAGCCATGCTGGCCTTTGGATAAAGGCAATACTTGGGAGTTGGAAGTGGGTCCTTTAAGCTTAGGGGCCTATGGACTTCAACTTTCTAAGCCAATAACACCCCCTTCATCACTTAAACCAGCTGGATTGAATTTTGTTACTTGAAGCCAAGAGCCCCCTAACAGAGCAATGCGGTTTTTAGGGGTGCAGGAATGGGGACCCCAGAAGGAACTGTGGGCTGAAGCAAGACAGTGACCTCTTACTGGGACATGCTACCAGATACCCTCACTTTCCCCTACGGTGGCCACTTAGGGCTCTTCAGGCCCAAGCCCAGAGCCAGCCTTGAGGAAGGGTCGGGAGGCCAAAACCAGGCTCCTGAACCCTGAGATAGGACAGGAGGGCCCAGGCTTTGTGACTCCTCACTCCCAAGGGAGCAGCTGTTGACACATCTTTGGACTCGAGCCTAGCGCCTTGAGAAAAACAATGCGAAGGAAGGTGAATTCAAATGGAAGAGGCATTAAAATATGAGTCAGACAGTGTCTCAGAGTTCACACTGCTTAAAAGAAAACGTTATGATTTTTTTTTTTTTGAACAGCCCACATCCCGTCACGTCCGGTGTCCAGGCCTGGGCAGCCACACTCAGGGAAATCCTGCAGCTCCCGAGCTCACGTGCTGCTGCCCTGCCACATCCCTGCAGGAAAGGGCCCCCGCTAGACCAGTTCCTGCCCCTACTGAACCACCTGCCCCAGAAGTGAGCTGTGCTTTCCCCTGTGCTGGGAGGCGTGGGCTACTCTGGGGATGAGAAGCGTCATGGAAGTGGAGGACCGCCAGAGGAGCTGACCTGCCCATCTGTCTGGAGTTGTGGATTTTGAGGCCTGTTGCCCCGAAGATTCAGTGTCCAGCGCATGCAGTCACAACGTCTGCCATGGCTGCCTGTGCCCCAGCTGGGCACCCTGAGTGCCAGCAGCCTTCGCCTCCCACCACACTGCGGCCCAACTGTCCCTGCCCTGGCTGATGGAGAAGACGCAGTGCCCCACCAGGGCCTGTGCAGCTGCCACTAGGAGCCCCTGCTTCTCTTCGGCGAGGAAAACCAGGGGGCATGTGCTTGGTGTGTAGCGAGTCCCAGGAGCACCAGTCCCACTCCATGGCGCCCATCGACGACGAGGCCTTCGAGAGCTCTGGGGAAAACTTAGTGTCGTCTAACGGCCAAGATGAAGAAAGCCATGCATTTACAGGACATGGGAGTGAAGGGTGCTACTAGTGGAAGAACAAGACAGAAAATCAGACTGAGACTCAGTGCAGAGGTTGCAAAGCTACACCACTTCCTGGCTGAAGAAGAGAAGCTGTTTCTTCAGAGGTTCAGCAAAGAAGAAGAGACAAAGAAGAAACAGACTGAGAACACATTAAAGCTCCATCAAATAATCACTTCCTTGAAGAAGCTCATCTTAGAAGTTGGGGAGATGAGCCAGAGCCCCATCCTGGAGTTGCTTTGGAATCCAAAAGATCTTTTGACCAGGAGTGAGAAGCGGGACAGAAACTATTCCCTTGAAGTTCTGGAGGTGAAGACTGTGTACCATGATGATGAAGGAAATGCTGAAGTGATTCCAAGTGGCTATCAGTTTAGCTGAAGACACAGCTCAACCCAACTTGTCTTCTCCCAGAAAGGGAGGTATGTGAAAAATGGAGCGTCAGCCAGTTCTTGGCCATTATTTTCTACAGCCTGGAACTACTTTAGTGGATGGAGGAATCCTCAGCAGACCACACACTCCATGGAGAAATCTCAACACCCTATTTTGGGGGGAAACTTTTTCACTTGAGGGAAACATTACTGGGAAGTTGAGAACCAAGATAGCCTGGAGATGGCTGTGGGGTCTGTCCAGAGGACATCATGGAGATAGTTGGTAGTTCATAAATGTCCCCCAGGTGGGCATCTGGGCTATTTGTTGGAGTCCTACTGGCTATTGGCCCCTAACAAGCTTCTCTGTAAGTCCCACCAGGCCAGAGCCAGCTCTTCACAGGGGTAGGAGTTTTCCTGATCATGGGGCTAAGGGGATCTCATTCTACAGTGCTGTGGATGGAGTGCCCCTACACACTTTTTCTTGTCTTTTGTCTCATGTCTCTGGCTGTTTTTATTGTTGTTGTTGAGCCCATTAGCATCTTTAGTCTTGCCACTAGTGCAGGGGTGGGCAAACTTTTTGACTCGAGGGCCACAATGGGTTCTTAAACTGGACCGGAGGGCCGGAACAAAAGCATGGATGGAGTGTTTGTGTGAACTAATATAAATTCAAAGTAAACATCATTACATAAAAGGGTATGGTCTTTTTTTTTTTTTTTTTAGTTTTATTCATTTCAAACGGGCCGGATCCGGCCCGCGGGCCGTAGTTTGCCCACGGCTGCACTAGTGACTGGTGGGAAATGAGACTATTCTTTCCTACCCAAGAACTCCCCTCCCCCATCCTGTATCCTAGCCCAGGGACATCCCTTTCTTGGCCCTGTTCTCTCACTTCATACATTGTGACCCTTGGTAATACATCAGTATATCCACTCAGACTCCAATTTCCTGTTTTGTTCAACTCCCTTTATGTCTTGTGCATAGATAGATATGGCAGACCCTGTTAGTAGCTTTTCTGGTAGCCACCTGCCTCCACTTCTCTGCTTCTCTTCTGGTTGTTTCTAACTGAACTGTTTGGTATATGCCTTCCATGTGCTTCAGGAGAAGTAGTCCCATGTGAGGTAGGAAGGGAAAATTTCCAAGGTGGGAAAACTTTCTGGGGAATGATTCTGTAACTTCTAAAAAGAGGTATTTGGAAAGGCATAGCCCCTTTCTGATGTTAGCAGCTGTCTTGGAACTGAGGAGAGTACAGTAACAGCGGAAAGGAATAAGAAACACGGTCTTGGTTGGCATCGTCAAACTTGTCATTTCCCTAATCCCAAACTTCTCATTATCTAAGATTATTGCTCCCTTTTTGCATAAGGCAATTTTAGTCACATGTTGGCTACTTGAAGTCTGAGTATCCTAAGGCTCATAGCATGGATAACCCACAGTTTAGGCTTATCTCACTTTTTCTGAAAGTTGACAAACTTGTAGAATCCCAATTCAATCCAGTCACGTAACTCCTCTTCCCAGTAAGTACTGATATCCCTCACTTTTGTGGATCAGAAAACTGGCACAGTCTTCCCTCACACTGCCCATGCTATTATTACTCTTCATCACCTGACCAGGTCTCAGCCTTCAAATGTTCATTATGTTATCCATTTGTCAAATCCATATATTGTGTATGCAAATTTATTAATATTTTGAAAAACACTTACGTACTTACACTGGGCTAGCCTCTTCACATACCGCTTTCATATGACTCTTATAACAGCTCGGTGAGATGGAAATTAAAATCCTATTTTTACAAGCGAGAAAAAAAAAAACTTCAGAGTGACTCACTCATTATTGCTTAGCTGGCAAATGGGAGCGTTGGGATTAAAATCATATCTGTTTGAGATGAAAGCCTACACTTTTTTGTACTCGGCATTTATTTGTAAGCATTGACTAAATGCAGATTGTGGGTCTGCATCATCTTTGTTTCTTATTTTCTTGCATGTTTTTAATCCTATATACGTGTTTTTCTCACTTCACCTTTTCACTCGCAATTGGATGCACTCAAGAGGATTGTGAAAATTGCTAGATAGTTATTTTTAAAATAATAACTGTTTTGTCATAAAAGTTGTGTACTTATTGTAGGAAATTTGGAATGTACAAAGGCTGTAAAGAAAATTAAAGCCATTAATTATAAAAACAAAGATTTTTTTTCCTTGTTCTTAAGCTATTCTTCTTCACACAATATTGGCAGCAGCCTGGAGGAAGGCGGCGAGTGCTTTCTCCCTGAGCTTCCTGTCGCATTGAGCACAAGGGGGGGGGAGGAAAACAAAACACAGCCCAGGCTTCCCCTCGTCCTTGGAGCTCACTTGGGACCCACTTTCTCTCCTAAAGGATGCACAGCCCACCCTCCCATAACACACCTATTTGAATAACAGCATCACCCCCATCCCAATATAATGATGCTTTACTTATGAGCAAAGAGACTTCTGGGGCCCTTGATGCTCCAAACATCTGAATTAGAAATTGTCTCCCCCAATCCCATTCTCATGGGATTTGGTGGACTGACTGTCCTGTCCCTTCTGAGATGAAACTTCTCGACTTCAGGTATAGTCATCCTAGACACACATCCTGGTTTAAATCTGTTGTGGGATGTGGGTTCCCCAAGGGTCTGCTCCTTAACTCCATCTCTCCCCACTGAGCTTGTTCATTTAGATCTGTAAGTGGTGGCTCTAGGCTTGGCCCTGACTTGTCACTGTCCTCTGAAGGCCCAATTTGGCAAGATTTGAGGGTGGGGGCTCAGGAAAGGGCAACAGGACTCAAAAACCACAAGTTCACCAAGAACAAAGAGTGATCAAGCAACTAGTGTATTGTGAGCTGTCAGGGAAAGAATCATGCCCCGCATGGGGATAAAAACACAGCTGGCCTCTCTCTGAACTGGATGGCCATATTGGGATTATAGGGACTAGGCCTTAACAAAAGCCATGAGGGAAAAGATCACCTTTGTTCCAAGTCTCTAGAGAACAGAGTTGGGATCATGGACAGGCAAAATGAAGACGTAGGATCAGCCTGACATGAAGAAATTATCTCATGTCAACGATTCAACAAAGCCCAGCCATGGCACGATGCTGGGGTCCCCACCCCCAAGAACCCCATGGCCACTAACAAGATTGCTGAGAGAGGTACTTACTAAATATGAAATATTGATATTTTATTTTCTTGCCTATAGTGTTGTCCTTAAGTAGAACTGTCTAAGCTACTACATGAATGTAAAATTTATACTGTAAAATAACCAGCAAATTGTGACTAGAAACCATGTGAAACTTCAGCTGAATGCTAGTTGCAGCTAATATCTCTGGACATGTTCAACCTTAAGGCATTGTA